>NW_008625263.1:59027-64805 GCF_000691845.1 Merops nubicus | reverse complement strand
CCCTACAACCACATCAGAACCCTCCAAACAGTCACTGTGTAATTATGGGAAACTCATCCTCCATTTTGGTGAGCTATGTCCCCTCCCTACCCTCTCTTCTGTGCAAATGTGGACAGCAATAAATAATGGAATAATTCCTCTGTAGCCAGCATCTCCTGGATGTTACAAAACAGCTTTTGGTGATGAGTCCCTGCCACCCCATATGGCACCCACCTGCACTGTGAAATGGCAGTCACATGAGGGACATACACTCCTGAGGTGCACACCAGCAGACTTTGCTGGTCCTTGTGCAGCACAGGATGATGTATCATTCATCTGAGATGGTATCTGCACAAAAGGGCCATGAGACATAAAAACAGAGCTAAACACACAACTTTAGGTGCCATAATTCTCAACCACTTTTGAGCCAAAAGAGGTGCTTTAGTGGAGTTTCTGAAAGAGAAGATGCAGGGGCCAGACTGTTCACCCAGAACAATGTCCCTTCTTCCTTGTGCTCTCTGGCATCCATCCTTTGAGTAGTCTAAAACAAGCACTTTGAGACACCCAGGGACTTGGCATGAATTCAAAGCCAGATACAAATATTAAATACTCCTCCTGGGTTCCCAAATGATAGTTTGCACCAACACATTGGCAACTTCGTCCCTTCACATGGTTTATTTCTAGAGCTGGCACCTCAAACTGTGAGAGCAGATCAAGAATAGCAACGGGCATTTTGCCTTTCAGGTGCTACAATGACCTAAAGTCTGTACTTCATTACCAAGGGCTTCAAAAGTCTGCCCCATCTTGGCCGCAAGGTTCAGCACATCGTTAAAAGTAGTCTTATATGGAGCAACAGAAGCTCTAAGGACAACTCTGAGGATATCTTTCTTTAGGACTACTAGTAGGTGTTTAATGAGACAAAAGTGTGATCCAATAATGTTTAACAGAGACATTTTATGAATTGCAACAAAGCTGAAAGTCATAACATAGATGTTACTACATCAGAAATCTCACCTGTGTTGCATATACACCAACCTTGTCTCTCTGAGGCAAAGCCATCACATAAGCACTCGAGAGATATAGGAAAGTTTACTCTACATCCCTCCAAGTACTCCATTTAAAAAAAAGGACATGTAAAATATGCTCTGTACAGCTGTTGTCTTACCATTTGCCTTGTGCTGCACATCTGGCGGAAACTGGTCAGGAACATACCACTGATAGTCTGGCTGCATAGAACAATAAAACATTATTACAGCAATATGGACTTCATAGGCACTTCAAACAGAAGAACAGTGACATGATAAAACCATAATTGTGCTGTGAAGTTTTTTAGTAGCCATACAAAAGTAGTTTACAGAAAACCCCTTATATTTAGCTTTATATTTCCATTGATTCTTTCAGCTTGCTTCCTTTTTTATGACATGTGGTTTAGATGCTGCACTCATTAGAAATATTGCTGTGGGATCTAGAAGATCCAAGAAATCAAAAGAAACATTAGCAGAAACAAGTCAGATTTTAAATGGGCTAAGGAATGAAGTGCAGCAGAAGATACTAGCAGGCATCACGTTCTCTACACAAAAGAACCCCAAAGAAACCTGGCACACATTGACCCGACAGGTGAAGCTGATCTAGTTTTAATATGTGTAACATCTGTAACACGTTTCAGTGGGACAGGAATAATGCATTTAATAACACTCTCTCCCCTCCTTCCTTCCCCACAGGTTAACATTAGTGTTACTAGAACATTAGCTGTTATCAAACAACTTCTTGAAAATACTGTGGGATTAGGAAAATTCCCATATTTCTTATAACAGGAAGTATTGGGAAGGTTATGTCCATGCAAACATAGTTTTGGCCAGGGAAATCCTGGAAGAAAGAAATACTGCATTATAATCTATACCACACACCATCATAGATGAGTAGGAAATCACCACCAAAGAAAACAATTTTGAGACCAGACATTTCAGCTGAAGCTGCATTAAGCTGTCTGTCTGGTTTAAGTAGAACATGGAGATTTGTCAAATTCCAGGTAACTACTGCTTCAAATTAGTTAGACTGGGAAATTTATTCTTGTTTTTTAGAAATTATTGTGACAAAATCTTGAGTAGTCCTAAGGAGACTCTTATAGATCTCAACTCGTACGGAAGAAGTTTCATAGACTTGTAAAGAAGTTTTGCCTAAATTAAGATGATAGGATGAAGCTGTAGATACAGATAGGAGATTTAATTTTTATGCATGCTGTCAGTTGTAGCTACATAACAGTACTCACTCTCCTTCACTGCCATGAAAAAAAAGGAGCTATCCTATTTTCACTTAAATTACACCATCCACAGAAATTAACAGATTCTGTGCTTGTGGGCAAACAAAATAGACTTTGATACAAAGCAAGACTCTGCTTTGCTTTAAGCATAGGTAGTTTATCCACTGATGGCTCAAAATCCATAGTTGCATTGCTTTTTGAATTTCTGTTCAATTTGCTGTTGTCTAACCTACTCTTCTTTTTCATATGTACTTATACTATGCAAACTTCAATGAGTTTCAGAAACAAGAGGTGTATTTCATGTCAGACTAAACATATTTCTACTAACAATGAAAAAAATGAATGAAAATATATAAAATGCAAGGAATAAAGGAATATATAATATAAGGAACGCAAGATACGAAGAAGGAAAAAGCAAAAGCACAGACTAAACACACAGGATTACATACATTAACTCAGGACAGATTAAATTCTAACACCTTTCTTCATTGCTAAACAAATTGCTCAGGGAAGTATCAGAAGCTCAGAGCAGCAATGCTGCACTCACATAGACAAAGAAACTCAAAGAAAATTCAGAATGAATCTGGGAGTTACGAAGCAACCAGTCAAACTGACCCCGGTGCTCTGGCAGGAATGACAAAGTTGTAAACCCAGTGATCCCTCGCAGAATTAGAAACCCAGATGATGAAAGTTCAGGGAGAAGAGCCAAAATAATCTGGGAAAGTGTCCAAATTGCAGTGAAAAACATTCTGCAATACTTCCAACTCTGATAAACATGCAGATAAGTACACTCCCAAAGCACAGACATGGCTTGTTTGACCACAGCTTTTCTGCTGGATTTCTACAGTCTGAAAGACCTTAGATGTGTTTTGCAAAAACTCAGCTATAATTTCTTAAGTAATGAGCATCTTGCCATACATGACAGCTTTATAGCCACAAACACATAGTATTTAGAATGACATTCACCATATTTAAATGCATTCTTCACTACATTTGAACAAACCCAGCCCACTTAGATAACCCAGAGCACTTCAAAAGTCTCATTCTTTGAAGCAGTATTTTCCTCGAAATATATAACTCCCTTTCACATAACCTGCCCTAGGGTGAAGCTATTCTTCTTCACACTGAGGAAGACAGGACCCAGTTGTGTGCCAGGAAAAAAGGCACATTTCCCATTGTGTTAGCTACACTTTGATATAATTTCCACTTCTGATATTTTTTTTTTTTCTTGGCACTAGACAGGCTTGCTTGGGAAAACTGCATTGCTAAAGTATTCACAGCTAGAGTGCCTCACCCTCAGTAGAACCTTATTCCTCATGTAATCCCATTTCACTCAGCAGGACAGTTATATTACAGAAGCTGTGAGTAAAGGAGGAGGAAAGTAATTTTCCGAAGACAGGGCCAGAGGAAGAAGTACCCAGTGTAAGACACAGCAATAAGACATATTGGTCAACAAGCTTTCTTAGAATGGAGGGAAGAGACCAGAATAGCACTGATCACTGGCATGTTGTCACTATCATTTATGTTGAAGGCCCTGAACTGAGCTCCAGAGAGCAGATCCATATTTATGACTTTGGGTAACCATGAATCTGGAAAGGGCTCTGAATGTGTTTTGTGGAAATAAATTAATCTAAGAAATCAGCAAGAGTGCAATCAAACAACCTTATTTTTTTAATTAAGGAATTACCACCAGTATTATTGAAAGCAAATGTGTAATAATACTCTTTTTCTTCGTAGTGGTATTGTAGATGAAACAGTATTTTGCTGAAGTAAATCTAAAATATATAAGAATATATACTTAAAGTATAACCATATATTTAAATAGCTGCAATTTTCGCTCTTTATGCACAGATTTCTATTGGTTATGCATTGATTTGCACATGGCAGCAGTTCAGTACTGAAGACACTGGAAGAGCAAGGAGGAAAGCAACAGCTATCAAGAGAAAATCAGCATTTTAGGGCAGGTAGTAAGGGAAGAGAGACTGCAGAGAGATCACTAATGCTGTTCCAGACCTATGGCTAATTCTAAATCTTTACCTGCAAGGGACAACGAGCTGGAAAACAACAGACTTAATTACTGGTGAGGATGGCACTGTGACAGCACCATGTTTTTCTCCTGTGAGAAAATCAGTGCCCTTGTGAAATGGGAGATGGTGGGAACCTTACCGAGTGCTGCTGCTGCTCATGTGTCCTGCGAGACACTGGATGCACTCGAGGATCTTGATAGTGAAGAACCAACCCACAACTCCCATAATTAGCACATGGTGAGAGGAAAAGTGGAGGGGGGCAACTGGGCCTCTCAGACTGTACCTGTAGGTCTTTTGTCTGTCAAAAAAGAAAAGAGAAAAACAAGAGGAAATGCGTCAGCAGTGGGATACAATGACCAACAGAATATTGATGTAAAAATTCATCAATAAAAAGCATTTAGTAAAAAACAAGGAAGAAAGCCTCCTCTCTCTACCTGGGTCACAACACTGCTCATTTAGCCCCTTCAGACTGCTCAGGATGAAAAAATTATTTAAGAAAACTGACTTGTGCTACACCAGAGTCTTGATAGTCTTTATGTGAGAAAATATAGGTTTCAAGTTATGGTTAGCACATTTCTGAGTGTTGTCTATGTTCAAGAAATACACTTGTTACACACAGTAGCTTTTGATAGTTTGAAGAACAACTGCATGGACAGGCACTTGGTAACATGAAAAATAAATAATTTTGGTAAAGGAGCAAAGTTGGTGGCCTCAAAATTTGGGTCTGCATTTTCTTAGGCCCTCTGTGCCCCAGCAGAGTCAACAGGAATTTGCCTAAGAACAGAGGAAGGATGGGTAAAAGATGATTAACATTCTATGATTCTATGAGTCACAACTAAGCAATTTGATGTAAGAAAAAACAATACATATTCTGTAAGGTTTTTCTCATGTTTAAAATCCTTCACAAGCTCTGTTTAATTGCATTCCAAGACAGGAAGCGATGAACAAGAAGACCTCTAGTCCAAACTGTTGATCCAGTTCAGGGACAGTCAAGTACATGCACATTACACAGCACCTGTGCAGCCCTTTGGGTGTGTTGCACACATGCAGCACTGATGGCATTTCTCTGGCCCCAGAGCAGCTGGGAATGAGTGAGAAAGGCCTTTTAGCCCCATTTGTAGTCATCCTCTTCACTGTCACTGCTGTGAGAAGTTCTCACAGCATCCGTTGACCAGTTGGGGTTGTGCAAGAAATTTAGCCTTTGTATTCTCTATACAATGCAAAAATGTATAGGAAGAAGGTGTCTTCGAGTACTCTGTCTCACAAAAAAACTTACTTACCTTACTGAACCACAAAGGATTGAGCTGGTGGGTGGAGGACATACACCTGAATTGCTATAGATTTGTCCAAGGTATCTCTATGTGCCTGGTATGCCCCAAGTGGCAGATCATGGCATTCCCTCTCGCATTGCTATTTTTACCCTTGCACGAAATGCTTCTGAGTACCCATAAAAGCACTGACAAGTCCAGGACCTTACTGCAGCAGTGTCCAGCATCTGCCAGGATGCCCAGC
>NW_008625263.1:32914-58996 GCF_000691845.1 Merops nubicus | reverse complement strand
GTGCCCAGCCTGCTCTCCACCCCTGCTGAAGCCAGTGGGAGTGAGGGGCACTCGACAGCACCTTACTCCTAAGTACTATTGTAAGACCCTACTAGTATTGATGCATGGGTTGGGTAAGAATAAGACAATACTGAAGTTCCTGTTCCACCAGAATGTTGGGGAGAGCAATAAATCATCACATTTTGGTAACTGGGCATTCTTTTAAAACATTGCACAATTTTGTCAAGACAGGAAACCTCAGAATTTCATAATTTTTAAATAGGGATTGAGAAATCTCAAAGTTTTGCATGCTATGATTTTACTATGGCTTCCTGAATGCCTGTGAGAAGAACACTGACACTACTGTGAAAAGATAAAAAGGATGTTGCAACAAAAAAATTATTGCAGTGGTTGCTCAGTTAATTTGGAAGGAGACAATTTTTTTTAGCTCAGTGATATTAACACTACTCTGTAATTCCACTGCAGAGGTCAAGATTAATTACAGAAGCTTTCTATTTCAAAAGTTGGTTTGATGTTCCAGCTCTTATATCAAGTGCCAGTGAAACAATCAACAGTTGTCTGGATTTGTTTTTGGTTCCCCCCTGCATTTTAAGATCTGTTTAAAGAGTTTTTGCAATAAATACTCCCTTCATCTACTTAATTTGGAAGTCACCTCTCATAATTTCTCATCTTCTTACTGCATTACTTCAGAATGATTTCATCCCAGGTGGTGACCTTATATAAAATCCAATGTCAATTAATGGAAGCCAGAAAGCCTTGAGTTGTGTGGAAAGTGAGAAAATAAAAATAAAATACACATGTGCTGGCCATGAGAACTTTGTTTTGACTCATACCTGAGAGCTGAGTTTATTCAGTTGAGACTGTAATCTCTCATTAACTTTCTGCAAGGCTTCTTTCTCCCCATTAAGTCTTTCTCTGTCAGATCTCTCCTTTCTGAAGTCTTCTTCATATATCTGTACCTGCAAACATTATGATCAAGTATCTGAATTGCAGCAGAGCCACAACAGAAGTTTTCATCCACTTTATTGTTTGGTTCTTTTGTAAACAGTGACCAAGCAGCCTTGTGCATTCCAATGGGATGCCTCCTCTTTACAATCCTGCAACCAAACGTTCCCCTCTCCTTTTATGACAGAATGGCAAGCAATGGGTGTTCTCCAATGGCACCCATCAATCAAAACAGTCCATAGCTTCAGTATTCATAGATCCTTATAATTTAAAAGGCTGACTGGTGGATATCATTTTTCAATGTTATCAAAAAGATAGCAAATAGTAAAGACATCAATCTTTCCAAAGGATAAACAGTAGCCAGATAAACATTTAACCAACATTTTTTCCCAGTTTTCTCTTCAATTATGAGCCTTTTTAACTTTCTCTTGTATCTCAGTTGCAAGGAGTTTGCATCCATTGAGATGGAAGGTGTTGGCACAGCACCAAAAACTGGCTTCTGTCACAGTCTGACAGAGCATCATCCCTTTATCCAGCCTAATGGTAAACCACTAACAGCAAATATCATCCTGCCCACTGAATAGCCTTGGCCTTGAGCCTGCTTTGTTTTTTTTGTAGTTGTCTGTGGCTTTACCTTAACCACTGCACTCGCTGTTTCACCAAGGTGTGGCCCAAAGGACTAATCCATGCAGAATAAATGATAATATTTAAAGCCATGGTCACATATTAGTGATCAGAAGACCTGAACAAGTCCAGACTGTCAAGGAATTTAGACCTTGGCTGGAGCACTGTGGAAAAAAAACCAAACCTGCAGGAGGCTATTGTGACCCAGATGTTAGAAATTGTTTGTGGAAAAAATAATTGCCCCATGTAGCTTTTGTCTGCAATACAGGCTGTCTAATTCATCCTCCCAAACTGCATCCCAAAGAACCTACATGCCAGAGTGTAGAAGCAGAGAGGAATGCTATCTACACAATTCCAAGTGGACCTGCAAAGGTTTGACCCTGTTCCTAGAAGATAAGCTGCCTTTAAAATAGTGAAAGGATGCAAAGGCTTCACTCTGTTTACATTACCAGGAATCATAGTGCTTCAAGCCATTAAAGAAAATCTGACCACCCCAGGCACAGGCAGCAAACGCACAGATTCAGAAGCTAAACACAAATCTGTCAATTAGCTGGTGTTAAGAAGACTGGCTTAATTCTTCACCTAAGAGGCAGTCATCCAGCTGGTAAGAAGCTGGAGGTTGTGGCACTTCTACTGACAAATAGCCGCAAAAAGCCCTTGGGGTGGGAAGCACCACCAGAACTTTCAGAAGTCCTTTCACATCCTCTTGGATGGTCACTACAGCCTGCTGACAGTCTGTTTCCAGAGAACTTGCTTGCTGTGGCTCATGCCTTGCCAGTTGTACAGACGCAGTTTTCCTTCTGCTGGCAGCAGCACTACGACTGCACATGAGTACTAAAGAAATGTTAATAGCTTAGGGGAAGAAAGAAGTCAACACAGGGCTCTATAAATTATTTTCACAACTTGCTTATTGCAGCTAATTTTTGCAAGGTTTTTTCAGACCCAACGGTCCCCCACTGGATATAATCCCCTTCCTGTGTAAAAGGAACAAAGACTTTCTGGGTGGTTGCATGGGGACACAGCTCCACAGCCTGTGCCTGGAGGAGCCATGCATGCCCCTGACCCTCTGAGGCAGAGGCAAAGCTGTCACAGAAATCTAGATCTCTTGTATCCCTCTCCATCCACACATTTTTCTCTCCTTAGTATTTCCTCATTTCTTCTCTCCCAATTCCCTCTCTGTTGTCTCACCTCCCTCCTCCTCCCCAGCTCATACCATTTGCTGAGGCTTCAAGGGAACCACTTTGTCCCAGTTTTTGCCTTATATTCTATTGCCCTGAGGAAGAGTGGGACATCTCCTAAGGAATGAAAGCCTTCATCTTTTCTGTCATAGCCAGGGATGAGCTGATGACAGCCAAGCTCTGGTGAGACTCTGTCACGTCGGTGTTTGTCCCAAGAGTCCTTCCTCCCTACAGTTAAAGTCTTCTGCTCCATTTTGTGCAGGAGGAAGTCTGGACTGACTGTACTGATTTATATAACTAGAAAAAGACATTCATAAAATGGATACCCCATGAGAATTCTGAAAAAAAAATTGGTTTATTCTATTTTATTGTGTAGAATGAAATAACTCATTACTGTACAATCAAGTGGAGGATTTTATTCTCCAGCATGTGGCAAGCATTACATTAGAGAGCAAAATCTGGCTCTGCTGTCAAACGTGACAGAAACAAGTATTTTATTCCCATTGAATAAAATTCCCATTCTGATCACATCCATTTGTGTCAATAATGTTAACCCTAACACTGTCCAGGATGACAGACCCAAAATGTAAAGTTATCTGAAAAGTATCATGTTTTTAAACAGATTCTTTCATATGGAAAGAAAAAGAATGCACAGAGCACTTGAATTGCTCAGAACAAAGATGAAAAAAAAAATTACACTTCTCTATAGTGATTGGTATGCAGGTTATGGATGCAAATGTTTTGCCTCACACTTTGAAAAATTGCACTAGTTTTCCAAGACTGGGATTCTTAGGTAATTCATTAAACTTTCAGCTTTTAAGAAAAAAGGGAAAATATCACACAACCCATGAAGTTTAGCATTCCTTCTGGATGAAATCCAGCCCCTAGCAGAGATCTGGCAGGTCATCTCCAAGAGTGAAGAGAGCCATTCTGCTGCTTCAAGTCCTACACATGTCCTTGCTCCAGTACTTTGCAAGAACTCCGTTTCACTTTGTGGACACTGATGTGATGACAGCATCTTATAAAACACCATCTGAATGGGCTACAGCTAAACTGGTTCTTCCTTTCAAAAGCTCTACACAGAAAGTCTCCCAGCCACAGTTCTTCGGAGAGAGTGCAAAATTATGCTGTAGGAAATCCACCCAGGCTTACTTCTAGCAGTTCTTACCTGCTGTCTGAGAACTTCAAGTTGGGTTCTCATGTCCTCAAGGCTGTTCCTGTCACCTTTCTCTGAAGGAGTCCCAAGAACAGGTGAGTGCTGCTTTTTCAATGCATCCAGAAGGGCCTACAGTGTCAAACAGCTAAATTACTAAACACAGATTCACCACGTTTTTTTTTTTTTAAATCCTCTTAATTTATTAGAATGTTTGCTCTCTAAATAAACAAATTAGAGTGAGTCACAGGTTTGTGCACTTCACTTGAAGTTGTTTCAGTTAAATGCACTGTATTTAAACCTCATGAATAACATATATGCATACTAGGTGAACATTTTAGCAATGCCCACACTACAACAATGAATTTGAGACAGTGTCGTTTAGAGGACTGTGATTTTATTTAGAACTACAGCAAACATTCACCTGTGGAAACCACAGCTGCAAATCTCATTCACAAATACTATTTCTCTATGTTTGGGAAAAAAAAGACGGGTGTCTAAACTCAGCTGAGGCCAAATTCAAGCAAACAAAAAACCCAAGAACATAAAACCAATAATCAAAGATGGCCTAAAAAAACTGACTGCAGTAAAAAGTCTGACTGAAAGGGGTTTTTTTCACTAATAGTACAAATTTCTTCAACCGGAAAAGTAAACCCTTCTAGTTAAAGAATTTATGTAGTCCCTGCAGCTGGTCACTAGAGGGAGTGAGGAATACACACACTACAAGTGGGAATGCTCTTAACTCTATTTTCAAGCCAAATTCTGCCACAGTTCTTTGCAGATTTTGTTGGACAGTATTACACACCTCTCCTTCAGACTGGAAAAACTTTTAAATCACTCTGTCTATAATCACACACTACACTTTTTTTTTTTTTTTTTTTTAGTCTAGCACAATTACCATTCAGTATTTTTCAGTGTCTCGCATGTCAGATGTGGAGTTAGGTAACTTCATCCATTTTAAAAAGCTGAATTCCTGCTAACAATTCCCAGCTCTCTCTTGCTAGCCACACTCCATTCATGCCATAAAGGAAGGAGGAAAAAGGCACAGGGGGAAGCGGTCAAGCAGAAGAACCAGTATCTAAAGTAACCCAAGGATTAGAATTATTTATCAAAATATTAATTAAAAAAAAAATAAATTTAAAAATAGTATTTTCCATGGAGAGCACCGAGATAAAAGGGAATGTTTTTGTCTAAAGAGCTGCTGTCCCTAAGAATTGTGCAGAACAGAAATGGGTATAATAGTGCCAAAGTTTGTGAGCCGTGTCAATACATAAATAAGTTTGAACATACTCCTGGGAGGATGAAGATGCCCATAGCTAACTGGTTAATCCTCCTTTTGCCCCTTTGAGCCACCGCTTACCCCCTTTGGGCTGTGACATTGTAGTGTTCTGCACAAATGTTAAATGAACAATGAAACCCAGTTTCACATCAGCGCTGAGATTGGGCATGGGCCACCAGCAGCAGCAGGAGCCAGTGAAGTCTGACAGCCCCACGGTGTGTATGACACGTTCCCTGGCTGACTGCCACCCAGCTCGTCTCCCAGGAGTGTGGTTTGTCAAGCGTACTGCTGAGGACAAGGAGGAGTGAACTGTCCTTCTCTTCTTCCCCTGCCTACGTGGGATACGTCTCCCTCTTGCTGACAACCATAGAATCACAAGACTCATTTAGTTGGCAAAAGAAATCAAAGTATCAATTTTTATACTTTTTTATATTTTTCTGGCAAAAGAAATTAAAGTTAAAAAAAAAGAAGAAAAAGGGGTTTTAATAAAGTTAAAAGAAATTAAACTATAAAATATTTTTTTTCACTATAAAAATGAGTCCAAGAAGGAAAGCATTACCCAGGAAAGCAAAACTAAAAATAGTATTTCCAATAAGGAGGCTAATGTAGAGCACCAGTGGCAGGATGGTTAACAACAAGGAAGACATGCCAATGAGAAAGCACTCACAGCTCACCAAGTTAAACTGAGCTTAACTTAATGTGGTGTTAAATAACATTCATTCAGAAGTACTGAGAACTAAAATCTAAAACTGCAAGACAAGCACGCAGAGTTTTTCTGAGTTTTTCAGCATCAAAAATGTAGTTGTGTAACTGAAAAGTAACTACCTTGGTTTTCAAAGCTATGAAAAGGATAAGTGGTCTTATCCTTTGCACCTAGAAACCTCTTATTCTAACCTCAAGACTGTCTTAGGCTTGGGAGGAAATTCTGAAGATAATTGAGAAATGAGATTAAGTAAAGCACTTTTTGACCTGATGTCCTCCATAAAAACAGATTTTCTTATCGGGGAAAATACATTAGAGCTTATTAGACTGTGTTTGAAAAACGATTGAGATGGTGCTGCAGTGAAGTTATTTAATAAGTCCGAAATTTGGCTTGCACTTGAACTATATGGTGAACAAGCAAACAACCACAGGAACGCCAATGAAGTTGGGATATAGTGTTGCAAACCATTATGGCATTGCAACATCCCTTTCATAGTGCAGACATCAAAGTAGGCTCAGATCAGGCTCTGTATTTGGGTACTCTGGGTGACTGGATCAAAGCTGGATGAAGCCAAAAGTGAAAAGGTCACTATACAGAAGTAAAAAGTACAGTCTACTTAGAAACAGGTAGTTGCACCTTCCATAAACTGAGAGCTAAGCAGTTTAAAATTATTGAGAAGAAAAAGAAATGCATATTAGCAGGGACAGTTGTATTTTAAAAGGTCAAGAGAGCTGGGTCAGCTCAGCTTAATCGCACCCTAGTGAAAACAGGATTGCTTTCTATAGCTATTGGGAAAGAGCAAGTGGCTCTGAGAGCAATCATATTTTCACTAGAAGATAGTTCTGCTTTTCAGAGAGGGCTGATCTGCTTCACACACAGAGCGTAGCAGATCTGTTCAACACTACTACCAGAAGAACAAATTAATATCATCTGGCCAGAATAAATTGGTTCCAGTTGAAACTGATGAAAGCATCTAACGGAAGAAGGGGCTATAGTTCTGAACTGCCTTCCACCAGGAGCACAGTAGAAGGAGCTTAATTCCTTTTAAGGTAAAAGTCTTCCAGTCTTACGTGCATTCGTGACATGAGATTTGAAGGATACAAATACCTAAGAAATCAGTAAATTACTCGTGGGAAAGCATGTTATATGACGTTGATGTTTCATTTAAAAGAACGGTCTATTTGCCCATCTGTCTTAGCTCCAACCACATCATACGGCAGCAAAACAAGACATCGAAATAAGCTGGTTGACAAGCAAGACCCTGAAAGTTACACCGAGGCTTTGAGCAAGTCCTGTCAATGCATTTCAGAAAGAACTAGAGATCATTTGCTCTGTCAGATTTTTTAATATGAAAACATAACCTTTCTGCCTTGACTTGTGCACATCACAGTTCCTTAGCTTGTGTAGCACTTAAAATCACACAGCAATGGTTACTGCAGTGTATTTCCTCAGGAAGTGTTCGTGGTTCACCATGAAATAAAAAATTGTTAGAAAACAGCCATTTTTTTATGATCTTTCAGTTGAACAAAGCTATATCTATTACTTTCTCTTGAAAAAAACAAACAAACAAACAAACAAAAACAAAGAAACAAAAAAAAAAAAAAAAAAAAAAAAAAAACCCCTTTTACATCACCAAACCCATTTAGCTATTTTATGGCAATTTCCTCAAAGACACATACATATACATAATACTTATATGAATGAATAGATAGATAGATAGATATGCATATAAATAGTAGGACAGGAGCACGGCTTGTCAAGAGAAGCCATTATTCTGAAACAGAGAATACAAGTTAAACAACAGCTTTTAAACTGTCTGGATTTTTTTTTTAATCAGTGTTTCAATGGATGCATATGAAAGTGCCATTGTGCCATTTTTGTTTTGTTCTAAGGAGGTGTAGAATACAGAAAGACCTTGCATATGACACAGAGAGCTTTCACAGGAGCAGCCAAAGATTCTCTTAACTTTCCTCTTCATGATGCAGCCCTACCACCTGCCAAGAACAGCATCCACAGGGATTAGCTGAAGTAAGTTCTAGTTTGTTTCCCCAACTCCCAAACAGTGATTGTGAGTTTGCTACCATGGAAAGGCTGTTCACCCAGAACTGAGAAGAGGGGTATCTGGTAGTGTCATTGCTTGACAACAGAGACCATGGAATTGAAGGAAGAGATCCTTTTCAGTGGCTGACTCTTGTTCATACCTTATTGAGACGACTTATTTCACACTCATAGTGTTCTTTCCTTCTGGTCATTGAGGCATTCTTCTGCTTCAGAAGCCTGTTCTCTTCCTTTACTTCACGGAGAGCTTCACTAAGGACCTTTGTTTCTTTCTGGGATGCAAAAATACAGAAGGGTGCTGCTGAAATGCAGATGGAACCGTTTTTCAAGAACAGTTTTCAGTATATTTTCTGGCTGGCAGATGTGCTGCATTTTTGTTGTCCCAAACACAGCTGAGAATGGAGGCCAACAGGAAGGCAGATGGTTAGTAAAACCCAGATATGATAAAGCCTGTGAAAATTGTTTTGACCACTCACCATATGAGGAGATAGAGACAAACATACCAGACTAAATTCCTGCTTTCTACAGCCTGCAGTTGCACAAAGGCATGAGAAAAGCTGGCAGGCCAAGCAGATCTGTAGCATACAGATGATTATCCCAAACCCGCATTACTCTTATGTACTCAGAGCGTAAGGCCAGGGCTAAATGCTGGTGGAGTTCCAGCCATTCCTAGTGTCATACAACACTGAAGACAAACCAGAACTCAATATCACAATCCAAAAGCTTTTTCCACTACACAAGAGACTGATTGCTGAAGAATTACTTCATTCCTTTGTTGTTAGTTAGTTGGAACATTTCATTTTCTCCAAACCTGGGCAAAATTAGCAGAGTATCTCTCCATTAACTATAGGAACTCACCTAGGAAGTAGCTCAAGCTGGCATGTAACTGTACGTTTTAAGATATTAAAGAAAAACAGAACACTAAAACCCACATAGGCTTTCTCATCACCTTTGCCATCCTCTTTTCCTAGCTCCTAGCACACATACTTTTTCTCAAAGGCTGACATCTCCATGAGCATGCCCACTTATAACTAAAGATTTCCAATTCATTCAGGTTTTTGAACCATCTGAATTTTTATGTCTTATTGTTTCTTATTCAATGCTGAATTTTATGTATTATGGCACCTAGACTTTCCAGTGACTAGGTTGGTCTTTGATTCTTGTCTATGGGTACACAGTCATGTCTAGAGAGAACAAACAAAAAACCTAAAAATTTTCAAACCAAACCGTTTTCCTCTGTGGGACATGGGAACAGATAAAGTTCACAACATCATCATTCTGTTAGAACCATACCTCCAGATGCATTAAAAAACAAAACAAAACAAAACAAAACAAAACAAAAAAACACCTCTGTAAAATAGCTGAATCATATAATCTGTCTTAGGGTTGTCTGGTGCAGCTGGTTTTCCTAAATGGCCCAGCAGAGCACCCAGAAAACTGCCACTCTGAGTAGACAAATTTGAAAGGTACTTTCAAGCTGCTGGACTACTAGCAAGTAGAGAACAAACACGTTTTTACTTTGCTCTGCCAGTTGCCCTGCACATCTCAGCCCAGCTCCATGGCTACAAGAGGTTAAGCAGAATATTTGAAAGAGTTGTCACCTTTCAAGAAAACAAAACAAGCAAAAAGCCATATACACAAACACGCAAAAAAGTATATTTAAACAAATGTAGGTATGAAGGATGTTGGTTGCTGCAGAGAAAATAACAGTAAAACCAACAAGAAATACAATATAACCTGAAGCCCTGAAAGTCTAATCTTGGTAGATATGTCAGCTTGGGCCTCTTCCGCATCTGCTGAACTTTAAAGCAACAAGCTCACGTGCTTCAGAGCTGAAGATATCTTCAAGCATTTTTCTGAATCATCCCCTGGCATCACTTTTCTTCACCCTGCCCCGTGGGCAGCACAGGATAACTTGAGTTGGCACAGCTGCTGAACACGAGTGCTACAATCCTGTTGCTCATGCAAAAATCTGCTTTTAGCAGCTGCCTCTGAAAAGCTGCTAAATGTTCTCCTGCATCCCTACATGACATACAAAAAGTAAAGCAATTCAGAGTAAATAGAAGCACTTACTGGCTGAGTAAATTTGTAAAGAAATTACTGATCTAAGGCTGAATTAGGTTAACCTAACCATTCAGGTTAACCTGTACCCACATGAGATTTCTCAATTATATTGTGATTTACTTCATTATTCATGTATGTTGTAGAAAAACTGGGAGAGTGTACTGCTCATCCTTACCTTTTCAAAAACACAGCTAGGGCTGTTTTTCACAGCTATCATATATTAAAGAGCAAGCAGTAAAATCTTAGTAATACGAACAAGAAGATGGATTGTCTCACGTTGAATCCATGCTTAGAGCACATAAATGCAATGATTCAGAAAGTACACAATGGCATAGTTTGCTTTAAAATATGTCAAGGACCCTATGGGTTGGAGAACAAGCACATGCTTAGCTAAGAGCATACAGCAATTCATAAGCAAGTAAGACGTTTGCTTTGCTTTTCCTGCATCAGCCAACTTATATCTTATCTGAGCCTGGAAGTGATGTGATTGCACCTTGTTTTCAGGTTTTTTCCATGTTATCAAGCAAATAGAGAAGCCTGACTTCAGCTGCCAGATCACCATCCAGAAACTCTTACAAGAGATTATGAAGTGTGTGATACTATGAAAAAGACTGAGAATAGGAAGCATCACTCTTGCAGTGCTTGTAAAACAGGGCACACAGTTTTTTGTATAGGTTGGGCACATGTATGTCCATCACTCAGGCTGGGGGTTTTATTGTGGTGGGAATTTAGCTTTGGCATCTAAATTCAGATGTGAACACCTACACAAGAGCCTGTGTCTCAGGAGTCCTGAGAGGGGTGCCCAACCACTGTCAGGGTGAGGTGAACACTGCTCTGGAGCAGCAAAGCACTTTCAGCCCTAATAACTGCACGGACTATATTGCTAATACGTGTGGGGAACCGAGATAACTGGCACATATATAAAAGCCTATAGTGTCAATAGCAAAAAAGTAGGTCTCTGAATTAATTCCTTCAAGTATTTATTGCCAGACACTTCATGTGACATCTGCAATGACCTTCCTATTTGATTTGAAATCAGTGTAGCGTTTTTGTTCACAAAGAAATTCACCACGAACTGAACAGGGAGAAAGGAAATCTCTGCAGTATTCATATCTATCTGCCCTTTACTCCCACACACATACTAATGCCCTGCTCTCCGCCAACTTCTGTTGAAATGACTCTCTCTCTATACATAGTTCTCCCGATCAGAGAGCAGATCAGCTACCGCCTTGGGTACAATATTGAAGAGCACTCAACACCACAGTCTTGTCACACCCACGCCCTGCCACTCACAAGGAGAGAAACAGAAAAAAGAAAGGCAAGGCAGCAGTTCAACACTGAGCACAACTGAGGTAACAGAGTGCACCTTCCTACCATTTCCTGCAGTTGCCTCTCTCTGCCCAGGGCTCGCAACCTCCCATCTTCTGGATGCTGTCGATGTCTCTCTTCCTCCAGCTCACCGACTCTCCTCTCTGACATGTCCAGTTTTGCTTTCATTTCTGCCAGCTGAAAAGCAAGTGACAGACCATGGTGAGCTGATCAGGGATGCTGAATGGCACAGCACCTCAAGGTGCCTTCAAATCCTTTCATCTCTTCAGCAGATCAGTGTAAAGGAGTGGATCTGGTTGCATGTAAAATCCCCAGCCACTGGCTTCCACTCCCCCTCCAAGCTACACTGCTTTGTCTGCAGTAGACACTCTCCATGATCTCAAACAAATTCTCTGTTGGTGTTAGCCCAGCTGGGTCTCTCACTCTCTCGTTGCCAAGGGACAACTACAATGGGTCTTGTCCCTTCAAAGGAATTATCCATTTTAATGTTCTTTTTTTTTTTTTTTACTTTTGTAGTTTGGACTCCCTCTGTAGTGGTGCACATCCAAATCTAGTCAGAGGCATAACATGGTCCCATATTAAGTGAGGAAAATCCATTTAAATTCCTCTTCTTTTTAGGCGAAGGAAAAACATCAAAGAAATTGTCTAGATCTTAGTAAAGCTTACTGGAAAACTAGAGAGAAATCTTTGGATAAGAACATGAGGTCACTTTGCAAACTTCCTTCCCATAGAAGCAAATGGGAAAAGAGAAGTGTCAGTCAATGAACTGACTTGGGTTTGGAATACCAGGCAAAACTGTAAGGAGTCAGCTTGGCTCGGCAGCCCATGCCTGTACCCCAGCCACAAACAAGGAATGAAAGCTATGCCCACAGGTTCTTGGCAAAAGAAAAGGAAATAAAAAGTATTTCTTTACTTTTTTTTTTTTTTAAATGAAGAGCTTTTGTACAGAGCAGTTTCTTAAAAGCAAAAAAAAAAAAAAAAAGCCTCTTTGCTTCTAGAAGGCAGCATTCAGATGGGAGAACCACCAACGGATACATGGTGATGCAGATCAGTGGCTGAGCACACCAGGCACTGCAGGCTAACCTGAACTTAATCGTGCTCTCAAGTATGAGCCGCTTTTGTTACCTTGTGGGGGGCACGAATCTCTCTATTGTCATGTCCAGATGCTCTGCTTCTCTTGTTATTTTTTCCTACCAAAGACTGTAGGTACATTAGCTTCACTTTTATGTGATGATGCTTTTTTTCATTTGTGACCTAAGGACAAAGTAAGTATAATGCCTTTCCCCCCTAGGATATTTACTATAGCTATGGATGGTTGGTGTCTAAGCCCAGACTTAACTCTCAGGGCAGAGATATTCCAATAGAATTAGTTGGCATAGTTACCTGTTTTTCATAAAGTTGTTTCATGCTTCTAAATTGATGATCCCATTGCTTGTTCACCTCCAGCAGCTGAAATTATCAGGAAGTCACAGTAAATAACCCTAATTTGAACACTGTCAATAAATAAAAAATAGACAGTTGTTCTCATCCTCCAGCTATGAGCGACCTCCTCATTATCTGGCCAGTTCATTGCAGAAAAAGCAAGTATAAGGTCTGGCAAGATTTACAGCCCATCTGCCAGAGCTTTTGTATTTCAGTTAAAGGACATAAACATTCAGGAAGTAACAGTCAGGAAACACGTACATACAAAATAAGCTACAGGTGAATAATTTCCAATGCTGTACAAATACTAAGCTGACTTTCTTATTAGTTTGCTTTAAGTTCCATAGACATATTTCCAGTTAGAAGGTCTCTGACTTCAAACAAGTGAATTGAAGACTCATATTGACTCCAATTACTACTGGGTACAAGTCGCCCTTGCCTCCCTCTGTACCACTAAAAGGAGCAAACATACACAGGCAAGATGGGAATACCAGCTAAGACCACACATCTAAGTGGTAGGAGTGAATTCAGCAAGACTGAATTTTACTGGAGAAAGCTAAACAGGTCCCTCTGAAGCATTTTTCTTTGTAGGATATAAGGTCACTCTTTAGAATGCTCAACAAAAGAATGGCTTCCAGTTTGCTGCTGCCTGTGACCGAGAGCACTGCCTACTCCACATGGTGGTTTCTTGGCCTTTACAAGAGGGATCACTATGAATTTTTACCCTTTGTACCATAGATGCATAGCTGCATTACAATAAGTCATCATTTGTTTTTAGGAACAGTTCTCCGGATATAACTCTGCCTAGCTTGGTAGAGAGAAATAGGACTATAGGAACTAGTTTAAACATAATTTTAAGCACTTGCACAGT
Organism: Merops nubicus; assembly: GCF_000691845.1. NCBI lineage: Eukaryota > Metazoa > Chordata > Aves > Coraciiformes > Meropidae > Merops > Merops nubicus. The sequence continues at coordinate 45,370 of NW_008625263.1, read as the reverse complement.
TTGGGCTGTGAAGAAATGCAAAGCAGAAAGTCTCCAAACAGAAATTCTCTCACAAGAGTACAGGATGAGATTCCCACAGGAAAAATAGAGGCCTTGCTGGACTGGCAGGTAAAAACAACTGCAGTGTAAACAGTGTAAGTAACAGTGGTAACAAGTTCAATGAGTTCCTGCTCCAGGCATGTAACTGATTCTGTAATATCTATCTTAGAGACATAATCTGGAAAGGTTATGGGAAAATTTAAGATTACCTCTCGTCTCTGCTTTTCCAGTGAGAGGATCTGCTGTTCCAGAGAACTGGCTGATACAGTCTTCTTTTTGGTCAGTAACATGTGCCTTGACTGGAGAAAAGAAATGTTCAAAAACAAATGCTTCTGGCATCCTCTCTTCAAGTCAAGATTATCACATAAATCCACCCTGCCATGTGCATGTAAAGCTTCTTTGTGTCTTTTCACAGGCAAAAATCCTTTACCATGTATTTGTCCCATGGCCAGTCTTGCTGAACTCTAACTTGGAGCACTGGACTCGTGTCAGAATTTAAGCCATCTTCCTATAGAAGTTCATGACATTTTTAACTTAAAGTATCTGAAGTAACTACCTGTCAGTCAATGGAGTTATTCACAGGTTGACTTGTTTTCAGAATCGGGGCCTGGGGCATGTAGTTAAGTACATACTTAAAAGTTCTATTAAAGTGAACGGAAGAACTCACTATATATCTATACTATGAATCTAACCACTTGGCACCAATTGGCCTGAATACTGCTTATACAAGTTGTTGGGTCACTAAAATGAACCACTTTCTACCCCTTGTTTAACAACAAATTTAAGTGACCAGGTACTTTCAGGTGAAAAAGAAAACAAAAATGTCAGGAAGATTTTCTTTCTAAGAATGCTGTATCCAAAAATATTTCTAACATTTCTTTCTACTCTTAAACAGCATAAATCTAGTAGACAATAATAAATACAAAAAATAATAAATTAAAAAAAAAAATCTAGTAGACTATAACAACAAATAAAATCCAGTAGACAAATCTACCGGAGCACAAAAATAAGCCTGTAATTGTCCATCTACAAAGCGATATCTGCACCAGCTCAAGCTGTTCCTGTTAATCAGAGAACTTCAGAAGACAGCCAGAATAGTCACTTACTTCTAGTAGGTCTGCTGGGGCTTCCATGTCACTCACACCTGCCCACCCGCATCCAAGATGGCCTTGAGCATTTGTTTCACTACGGGCCTTTGGAAGAAGAAGAAGAACAAAAGAGATATTTCACATTGGCTAAAGGAGCATTGCATTAAGAAGAATTGCATTAAGACCCAGAGGATCCACGAGAGCTGCTTGTGGAAGCAGCCAAGGTTCAGAAATAAGTGGTGGAATTTTGATTTTAACTTTTTCCTCCTTCCTGGCTGGGGCTTCCCAGAAGGGCTGAAGCACACTGCCTATGACTAATATGCCAGGCAAGGCAGTACTCTGCTTGGTATGCATGTAAATCACAATCAACTGGTCAGTTCACCCCAAGAGAGGAAGTTGCATGGCTAAGGGAAGGAAGGGTATGTTTTTTTTCAGTAAATAAGAGGACAGGGTTTTCTATCCCTGCTTCTGGTTGTAAAAAAAGGACTTACATAAGTATGACAAGTATTAAGTGACACTAAGACAGTGTGAACGATCATGATAGAAAAATTAGTGAGTCATGCTTAGAAAGGAGTAACAGCAAAGTCTGTTAACTGCTATGGGGAAGAGCACACGCAAGCTCCAAGATGTTTAGGGGAAACCCATAATTGGAAAACTCATTTACTTTCCCTGAAGAAAAGCTGCACAAAAATGAAGAACAAGTGCTGTTACTCTTCTCCCAAGGACATCATACTTGTAGTTCTAGTACTTATCTAAGCATGGATCTAGCTTCAAGATACTCAGGTCTTCGCTTGAGTACTCAAGGTATCAAACACTTCAAACTTGTGTCTTAGTTCCCCATTTGAAAAAAGAGGTTAACCCTAACAATTACAGGAAAGACTAACAAAGAAAAGGCTTCCTCAGACTTCACATACAAAGTCAAGATGAAATAGAGAAGTGCAAATTATTGTTGTCTTCAGTCTTGGAATTCTGAATAATGATCAGTTTGAGACAGAGGCATAACAGAAAAAATACTTTCTTTCTTGTGGAAAGGTTCCTGGGTCTGAGGCATCTCGATGGGGGCAGAGGTACCTTATTCCCTTTTCAAGGAATGGAACGGAAACTAGCCTGTTAAATTCAACATCAAGTAATAGAAATCTGTGGGAGTTGTTTCAATTTACAAAAAAAGGGGTTTAGACAAAATACAGTAATCCTGTGAAATGGTGGAACATAACAGGCACATTCCAGATGTCTGGTTTTGAGTGACTAATCAACTCCTTTTTTTGCAAGATGCAAACCTTAATTTGGAAGCAAGCTACTATTTTATCATATTTGCATATGAAATATATCCTCCCTACCCTAATGTTCTTTTGGCTTTTTTCCTGGTTTTCGGAAAACTCATGGAGTATAAAGACAGAAATTAAAAAACAAGGTTATTTCAATAAAGACATTTTAGATTCTTCATAGGAATCACCCGACCCATCAAAACCTAAAAGAATTCCATCTGTACCTATACCAAAACCAGTCCTTGAGCACATCCTTCTCAGGTACAGGGTTGGTTTACAGGAGGATGAACCACTGGCTGATAACAAAGCAGCAATTTCCACAATTTCTTGACATACCTATAGTGAATAATCTATCATAAGAAATATGAGGCAATAATGTCAGGTAATGAAACAAAGTAAACCTCTGCACCACCAAAGCAAGGCTGAGTGAAACAGGCCATCCTCACAGAATTGGACATGTGGGAAGGCCAGCTTCTAAAATTAATAAATACACTGTGCTACCTGACAGAACATAGTAATAGTTAAACCATAAAATCCCCAGCGTGAAGAAGGAAGAGGAAGCACCACACATTTTAAAAATGAGACTGAGTATTACAGTAATATTAAAAGTTTATGTCAAATCAAAGCTTACACCTGACAACTTCAAAGCTCTTTGCTGAAGAAAATAACCCTATTCGACACAATGGGGAACAGACCAACTCTGTGCTAAAGCTCATCCAGATGTTAGGTGTCAGATCAGGGAATGATGATGTCTCCTTCCACTCAGTCTGTCAGTCACAGCTGCATCTACAGCATCCACCAGCAGGCTGTCACTGCAACATTTTGAGTTCTGACAGTACTACAGTTAGGGCACATGAAGAGTTAAGAATCAGCTGCTGAAGGAGAGGATCCTGTAGCTAGACACAAGTGACATGAAAAGCAGTTTTCCATCACCTTCTCACAGCTACCTTGCACTGGCCTGCTATAGTCCTATAGGTTATAAACTCCTGGAAACTGTCTCTTCTCTATAAAGTACAAGCACTGTGCATCTGATTCATAAAAATACAAACAGAACACTTCCACATGGCACTTCAGCTCTTGAGGGCAATGATCATTAAGCACAGACACTTTCCCTGATGCCAGCTCAGCAGTCCTATCCCCACCTCAGCAGAAGCGAAGCTTTGGGACAAAGCTCAGGTTAAACAGGTGCATTTTATGGCCTGGCCTGGGGTTTTGGCAGGCCCAGTTTTGGATCTCCTCACACTGGCACACTGCAATATGCTATGTGAGGCACCAGGCGGTCATAGCACCCTGCAGCAGGGACAGAAGAGCAAACCCAGGGCACAGCCCTACCCAGGAATCACAGCTCCCACTTTAAAGATATTAGTGTTCAAATTACTTTGAAGAGAGGATGAGGCTAAGACCCTAGAGAGCACACAGCTGTTCCTGTTATTTAGTTCTAAACAGTTTTCTGTCCTTTTTTTCAGTCCTTTATTCTTGATATCCTAATGACCATCTTAATGACTACTTAAAGTGAATGATTCTCTCTTGGAGCAGAGATGCAAAGATATCATTTATAGGGAATTATCTCATTGTAACACTTCCTTTTCACTTCCAAAGGTGAAGCTCCTGGAAGAGCAGACACTAGAACACCAACAGCATCTCCACTTCTCCCCCTTTTTGTGCCAAAATGACCTGCATGTTTGATCAATTTCACTCACTGGGAGCCTACCACAGTGACGGACCAGCAACAGCCGTTGTCCTTTCCCACACAAGGGCTGTGAATTAAGAGTTTTGGGTCAAGTTTTGCTCTTTGTGGAAATAGCTGGTCTTTGCATGCAGTTTGGGACGGTCCATTCATGTAGTTTACACCAGCCTCATTTACCAGGCAAATCTTTCACCTAAGATTACAGAATCTTGGTCTTTCCCTCACAAGCACTTTTTTGTACCAATTGTCATGTAAGAATAGTATGGGGTATTGGAAAGAAAAGAGTATGTCTAACAAAAGTTCAGGATCTTCAGAGGTGGTGGTATTCTCTAGCAAAAGCTGGGAGAGGTTGAAGCAAAGTTGCTTTCTCTCTCTGTGGAAACAAATAATAGCACTGAAAAGAAAGACGAGGAGATGACAACATTCAGTTTCTTTGGTATTGCAGATATAAAGACACCACATCGGTTTATCAGTCTATTGCTACACAATGAAGAACAACTTGCTTGTACAACAGTATTTCAGATATCTGAGATATATAAAAATCCTTGAAAGACAGACTCTTTTTGACAACTATTACATTTAAGTTAAAAAAAAAACAAAACATATTTTTAAGGCATTTATACTTGGTTTGAAGCTATTGAATCAAATATGTCATTTTAAATTGCTGAGAGAATTCTGGCTGAAGACCAGAGTGTAAATGCAGTCACAAACCTAAAATAATATTTACAGATCCAAGCAAACTTCCAAAAAGCTGAAAACACAGACTCAGCAGTATTGTCCAAGGGCAAGGCAGTGTGCGTTTGCTAGGTGCTGCACTGTTTGGTAAACATCTGCAGAAAAGCAGAGAAGATACCCAGGAGAAATGTGGGAATGTCAGCTGTGCACTGTGCTAGTAGGATGTCCACTGATGCTAGCCAAGGTGTGCAGCCCCCAGCAGCTGCCTGAGCCCCTCCTGCAGCCATGGCTGAACTGGCACCTCAGATGTGGGCAGCACCCTGGCTGTGCACACGCTGGACACTGCCATGCAGATCAGCACTGTCTGTAGCACCACAGCAAAGGGCTCGTGGGGAAAATCTACCCACACTTTCATCACACACAACTGAAAATCAGATTTTACTGTGGTGAAACCATACCTGCTTTAGCTGTTAACATGCAAATCAATACTTGCTAAATGTGATGTAACAGGCAAGACAAGCTGGTTTTATAAAGCCAAATCTACTGCTTCCATGAACCTTAATTTCCTTGATTATTTCATCTCTTCCTCTTTAAATGAACAAGTCAGTCTGTGTCATAGCATTTACTGGTTATATTAAAAAAAAAAATCAGATAAAGCAGACTGCAGGGAATAGTCTCTGAGTGGAGAAATACAAACTTGGCAACCTCTTACATATTACTGCTTCTGACTCTTCCATAAACACATGTAAAACTCCATCACAGTCTGCAGTGGACTGTGTTACTTTTTTAAAGCCTCCCTAAAATACACAGACCTACAGACCTTTATCAAGCTAGGGTCCATCACAGATTTTAGAGGCAAGAGCCTAAGCAATTTACATTCTCTTTTCATCTCTTTCTCCTCCCTCACTTGTCCTTCAAATCTCTTTCCAGAAAGTCACTTTCTTCACATGCTCCTTCTAACCATCCCAAACAAAGAAACAAAACATCATTACTCCTGCTGCTGGGCTGTGATGTGGAGTTGTAGCATCAGCCACCACTGAATATAAATAAACTTCTCTTTACATTTGAGCATAGTTCACATAAACATGGAAAGTAAAGGAAAGAAATGGAGCAGTGTGTGCTCCCCAGATGAACAAGATTGTCAGCTTAAGGAAATGAAGCTAACATAGCAAGAATGATCACCCCCTGTCTTTGGAGAGCTGATCAGATCTGGTTCCTTCTAGAAGTGTGGTTGGTAATTTCTCTTCTACTAATGTACACATGAGCCCTTCTGTTCCTCAGCTTTAACTACCTCTATCTACTAGAATGACTGATCAAAACGTGATTAAACATATTAAGAAAATACTACAGTGAGCCAACCTCCACTTGCAAGTTTGACTAATATTCTTAAACCTTATGTAATGTCTGTGAATCCTGTTAAAGCATGTAAATTACCCTAATCATCATGAATTCTTAGTGATACCTTTACCTAATTTTCTCCCACTCTTGACACTCTTTTCTCCCTGGTGGCAGAAGACAATTAGCCACATATTTTTAAAAACTCATCAGGCAGCTTTGATTGCTATGACAGATGGTATATAATTCATCTTCTATTTTTGTTCACAGCTGTCTAGTATTACTCTAAAGACTGGAGTGAAGGGGGAAACATCTTCTTTTGTAGCAATTGTTGGGTTGTTTTTATCTGTTGCTGTTGTTTTGTTTTGTGTTTTGAGCACACTCAGGGAAGAAAGTTTCAGATACTTTGGATTTTTTAATGCCTGGCAGGGAGGTAGAGGCCAGAAGCCCCTGTAAAGAGACTGCTTTGAGGAACAGGAATAAGCCAGTCAGCTACCAGGTATGGAAAAAACTTCCCAGGAAGCAAATGGGACCAGGCAGGTTTTGCTGCCCCTCAGAAAGTCACCGAGATAACTCACAAATGACAGCAAGTGACTCCACCTGCAAGGACAGAGTGGGCTGAACTGCTTAGAAGCCTTGTATTAGTTTCCATCCTATTTTATGATATTCTGTTAATTTCTTAGTACCAACTTTGAGATAGTTTGGTTCGGGGGGTTTTCCCCCTGTTTAAAAATAAGAACTATTTTAGTTTGTATTCTAGGAAGACCTGACCTTTCTGACTGTAAAAGACTCCTAGTCATCTCTGGGGAGCTTGCAATGGAAGAAAAATCAAAGCCTTGAAGCTGTGGCCAACACTGAATCCTCGCACAACCATGAGCACCACAAGAAGATGAAAGTTCTCATTTTCAGAGTGCTGGATCTTTCTTCTGGGAAAGGCTTCTGTTAGAGTATTACAAAATAGGCACTCACAAGTTAAGATAATGAAAGCCACTCGTCACTTCTAAAAATTCCGTCTGTTCAGTAACTGCAGCGAAACCAAGAACCATTAAATGCTTGATTCAAGTAAAAGTGAATCTTTCCTTGATGATGACAAAATGGTAAAATCATCCTGTTTTTTTCTCCTTCCTAGCCAATGAGGCACCTGCTGTGAGCTTTGTTGGGTTCTGGTTGTTTTCATTTATTAATTGATTGATTGATTGATTGCACTGTTTGGTTGCAGAACTGTGGAAACTACATTTACTTGAAGATTTCTTGGGTTAAAATTAGTGGCTTCTGGGTAGCCTTCTGTTCCCTTACATTTTGGTTGAACTTTCTTTTGGCCTTATTCCTGAAGCTGTTATTATGCCAGCAGTGCTTGGTACAGTATCTATAACAATTCTCTATTCTGGTGCACATGGTGAAATGGCAAAAACTGAGATAATTCAGTTGAACGGTAAAATCATCTCTTAAATCAGAATAAAAATGTACCTTTTCCTGCCTAAACCTGGTCCACGTGCTTCACCCAGAGAAGTGCACTAGAAAGGGATTTTCCCTCCATTAAGTATGTCAGCCTCAACCTTTTATGCTGTTTGGTGAGGTACTCACTCTGACAGGAAAAAAAATGTGCAGATACAAATGTGTGCCTTAGTACCTGTGAACGAGATAAAATTAGAGCAAGATGTGGTTTCAGAATAAGTAAACCACAGCACAGGCTTCTGTTTCTGGATTTCCTTTATCCACTGTTTTCCAGCTTCACCAGTGAGGCTGACCGGGAGGACAAGGCCACTCACATACCTAAACATTTGCAAACTCAAGCTGGGTGATGAAAGCCCCAGTTTCATGGAACAACAACTGGGTGGTAATTTGTAACTGTGGCAAAGAGACTATTTTGAATTTTACAACATTTGCAACATTATTGCAAGTACATATAGCCCTTAAATTAAAATATTTTCTTTCTCATGTCACACCTCAAACAGGTGAGGTGCTTGAAAGTTTATTGTTTAGGTGTTTTGAGTTTATCACTATCAATTTTACTTCATGCTGACACACTTCTTTTAGTTACTACTGTTCCCTTCCTACTTGGCACTTTTATGCACCCTCACTTCCCCCGGAAAACAACCTTCAAGGGTGTAAAAACTTGATGAAGCCCTAAACATACTGAAAACACTCTGCATGAGTACTTTTTAGTGATATTTGTATTTTGATGCATTTATATTTTAGACTAGCCTGTTCCAGTCAAATGTTGAAAAGCAGGAAATTGCTTTTTTTCCCCCCCGTGGTAAAACATACATTTCTTTGATTTCTTCTATTAAAATAGCAAGTTGCTTGATCCTTTTGGCCTTCATTTTCCTCCCTCTGAAGAAGAAAGAACCCTTTCCTTCCTTAGTCACATCTTGAGGACAGGCTACGGCCTCTGTAGGACTGGAGCTCACAGTCCTCCTTGTTCACATATCTTGTGCACACCACAGCAACAAACGTCACAGAACACAGGGGAAATGGACATGCAGATGTGAATTAGAAATTATCAATTGTTTCAGTCTGTAAACAATTTCATCGTTTGCCTCCCTTTTTTGGTCAATGGCTCTAGCAAGAGTAAATGTTTCATTTAACTGAGAAGAGCTTCAATCAGTGTAAAATAATGATTCTACACTAATGTCTTCCCTCTCATTTCAGTTTAACACTTAAAAAACCCAGACAGGTTGCTCACTGAGGCAAACTACATATAGGGATACAGGCACTCGAGTCCCTTATATTAGACTAGTGAACCATATGTGAGTGTCAGGGACCTGAGTACAACAAAAGACTCCAACTACTCTGACCTGCCTGTGAGGATGTTTCTCTGTAATCTCCTCCCTTTTCCCACTCCCAGAGCAGGGAACATAGCATCAGGACAAGCTGCAACTGAAGTACTGCAGATAAAAAAATCACAGGCTGAAGGATGTGCTGAGAATTACTTCATTCTGCAGACCTACACTTCCTCTCTCTCAAATATTTGCCTTTAAAACCACAATAATATTATATATTTTTATAGAAAAAAATCCTGGTGAAAAAGGAAATTTGTTTACAGACATTTCCAGATAATAATCTTGAAAGCAATTGAAGCTCAGAAGAAATACCATTTTGCAGCATGTAATTTATACTCTTCACTCCAGAAAAAAAGTTACAGAATAAAAATTACTTGCTGGCTCTGACAAACAACTTCTTGATGAATGACCAACACTACATAGAACTGCACACTTTTTTTTCTTTATTAATTTGTTTCCTAATTCCCAAATATTCATTTTTCCTCTCATTTTAAGCCTGTAGCAGCATTAAATTTCACAAAATGACATTTTCTCTTCAGTTCCTTTAAAATATTATTTTATAACCTTCATAACTGAAAGTATATGTGGTTTGTTAAAAATATTACCTCTTTTTCTAAAAGACACAATCTGATACATGTACTCCTAGCATCTTATACCGAGGTTGGAGTTTCTCGTCACGGCTGTCAAGCTGTCACTCACTGGAAGTCCAAGTCAATAACCAGCCAAGTGAAAAACTGTTCAACCTCAAACATATTAATTAAAAATATCCAGTATGTTTCTAGTGCAAAAATATCATAAACCTTCCTCCTTTAAGCTATGAAAATCACACACACCACTTTCATAGGCAAACAAGTGCTATAAATGCAAAAAAGCATAAAAGCACTACAGATGAAATACTGCCATGGCAATCCATGTGAAGTGCTGAAGCACAGAAACGGTTGAGGCGACCACATCCTTTCTTTTTCCTCCCCACAGCCTCTAAATCCTTTCCTAGATCTCCACTTGTTGGAGAGAAGCTAACATGGGCAACCAAGTGTTTCCACAGACCATTTGTGGCTTGCTGTTCTGCCCTATAATTTCATAGCTCAACGCTATTTGATTCTGCACTGACTTCTGTTTCACTGTGCTCACTCCTCCCCTGGGGCTGGGAATCCCCATTCCTCACTGTGGCTTCTCTCTCACTGTTTCTAATCCCACTAGTCTGACCCTGGGGCATCTCCTGAGGCTCAGCTCAGCTTTGTGCCCCGAGGTCATGAGTCATTTTGGAGATTGCAGTTCACATGTGAAAGAAGCTATGCGTAATTTCAGATTTCATAGAAGAGAGTCATCTCTCCTTTACCTCCTCATCAATTTCCTGCATCACCCCTCAGGGAGCAGCCTTCAGATATTTCCTGCCCCACAAGGGAGACACACAGGCTGGTAGGTATGTGTGTCATCCCTTGCAGGTAGATGACATTTGTAGTTTAACCACTCCTCTCCTCCACATCCCTCACTCCCCCTTTCTCGGTTTGCAGAAAACAGGGATTTCCTTTCATCCTCCTACTGCATGACAAGAAGGAGTTCATTAATTTAGGGGAGAGAAGGGAAACTGAGAGGGAAACCTAGAACAAGTTTCTGTCATGCTTGTTAACCGCCGCTTCGCTGCAAGCAAAGGCAACCATCTTGGCAGGTGGCTTACAATTTTCTGTCTGTAATACCACAGAAGTATGGGTTTGAGTCATCATCTTTCTTCCTATTTATCTAAAAACCTTTCTGACACTCCCTAAGATCTTTGTCTGTATAGCTCTGCTCATCATTAGTTAAATCAGAACTACTAAACACAACAGCCTAAAGAAATGTCAGTGCTCCTAGGGTGTAGAGCTTTGTGGACCTGTGTTATCCACAAGGCACATCGGGCTATGGAAGGTGGCACTTTGGACCTTTTAAAGCACTATAAAATGCCTTCTCAATCAGTTTTAAAAGAAAAAAAAAAAAAAAGTGTAGCAAGTTCATTGCATCATTTCAGAAATCAAAAAGTTGCATGCATAATCAAGTCACCCACGGAACATCCCCTGAAAGTTCTTTCCTGGCAAACAAACATTGCAAAAACAGGCTGCATTTACCTTAGAGGAACACAATGTTCTCTGACGGTTTGGACTCTCTTGGGCAATAGGTTCGGGGTCCTCACATGACTGGGAAGTGTTATTCTTCTCTATCAGGTTCCTTATTTCAACATCGAGCTCTTTACTTTCACACCTGCTTAGAAAGAAATGGCAAATTTGTCAGCTGTCTTCTGATGTGCCAAGGCAGACAGCAAAGCTAGTCCTGCACTGAGCTCCTGCCACCTTTCCTTCTGGTATGCTAACAGAGAGCCCTAGAGCGGTGTCACCCAGGCAATCTCCAAGGGCTTTGTGGCAGAAGTTGATTTAAAATATGTTAACAAGTAGTCTTTATGAATTTTATTAGCTTGTGCCTGTAAAATCCTAGTCAACCCTTTTGGAAATTAGATGAAAACTGTCACATGCCCTGAACCTCTCCCACCCACCTGCAGTTTCAAAAATTTTATATTCAACTTGAACAAAAATGCAATCAAAATGATTAAACTGGTTTTGAACTCCTAAAGTATATGCTCAGTTCACAAAGTTTTTTGATGGCACATTTTTCTTTAACAGTTCACAACAGATACATGACATGCCTTTTTTTTTTATTTATTTCCTGAAAGTTCCTTTTAAAAACATTCATAGTTTATAAAAATTATTCTGGTGAATGCAAGAATTACATTTGTTTGCTGGGACAATTCTTTTCTTTCGGAGACACAAGACTTACGTGCACTTAAGGGCTTTTTCCAAATTGACAGAACTAACTAGCAGTTAGGACTGATTCACTTGATACACCATAGTGGTAAAATGTGACTTGCAGCAAATAGATTGAGACCTTACTAAAACAAACCCCAACAAGCCTTAGACCCAACCAAAGTTTTCAAGACATACTCATATCTTTTGCTGGCTCCAGCCTTCCTTTTCCTAATCGACTTCAATCAACTCTGAGTAATGCATGTCCAGAAAGCAAAGCTCAAAAGTATTACCAGCCTATAATAGCATGATTACTTCTTGATTTAGGCAGAAAATACTAAATTCTTAATTTGAACTACCAAAAGGAATGAAAGCAGTAAGAATTTATCAGTTATATTTACTGCAGTTTACACAGGCAATCCACAGGTGTCGCACTGCAGGTTCCAAGGAAACTCTGGTAGGGCAATTGATACAATTATCCAATAAGCAAACCCATCCAACCCAATCATGAGTAAATACGTGTGGTGAATTCCATGCTGAGAGCATAAAATGACTCACTTTATTCTTGCTATCTACAATACAGAGACTATAACAAATGTGTTTTCATTAAGCATGGATGTGAAATCATTTGCAGAGGTACTACAATAAAATACCAACAGTAGCAAATAAGGACAAGTAACACTCAAGAGCTTTTTTTGACTTGCTGCCTAGCAGTTGGAATTTTGTGGCAGTTTCAGAGCTGCCATGTAGCCTGTCTGTACCAAAAAAAAAACCAAAAAATTTTATGGCAGAAGATACTTGATGTGCTTTGAG
>NW_008625263.1:2664-32901 GCF_000691845.1 Merops nubicus | reverse complement strand
GAAAGAGGACTTTACACAAGGAACCAAGACCAGGAGGTTTTAGTACTGGAATGTCCTAAAACACTAGGACACATCACATGATTATTCTTCTCTGCAGGAAGATACTTATTTGTACTTTTCCTTTTTGCCTTTTTTTTTCTTTTTTTAATCCAACATAGCAACTGGTCTGAGTTTAAATAAAGACTACCCAACTGAAGAGTACTGTGTTTTGTTAGACCACTTCACCTGGCCATAACAAGATGCAGAAGAGAAAGACTTCGATGCACATTTTCACAAAGCTCACAGCAACAGGCTGCAGCTGCTCCGAACACTCGGGGCAGTTTTCACAGCCTCAGCATGGGCAGCTCCTGAAGAAAACTACAGAACAAAAACGACTTGCAAAAGAAATCCAGCCTTTTTTTTATTGCTAAATATTGCAAAATCCTGGACAGACCAGAGTGCGAGTGGCACTTTTTCTTTTTTAAGCAATTCTGTGTTAAGGTTCCCAGACAAGAAATCCTCAGGCAGCAGCATGACCAAGCACCTGCTTATAGCCTTCATTTTTTATCAGCTGCATAATGTAAAATTTACAGCGTAAATAGCAACATCCCTTTTCCCTCAAGTGCATTTCCCTGGAAAACAGCATCTACAGCTCATTTGGACTCCTACGCCTGACCAAGTCTGAGATGGCTTTGTGGAACAGAGTTGGATATACACTGTGCAGAGCGCGCACTGCTTCTGAGGATGCTCAGCAGAATTGAAAAGCCACAGCAAAGAAGCAGTTGCTCATGGTGCAGTTTTAGGAAAAGGGCATGAAATTATATTTGCATAGTAAGGGAGAAATCTGGGACCAAAGCAGCTCTCTTATGAGAAAAGGCTGAGAGACCTGAGCTGTTCAGCCTGGAGAAGGTTGAGATGGGATTTATCAATGCTTATCAATATCTAATGGACAGGTATCAAGAGGATGGGGCCAGATTCTTTTCAGTGGTGCCCAGCAATAGGACCAGGGGTGACAGGCACAAACTAGAACACAGTAATTTCCACCTAAACATGAAGAAAAACTTCTTTCCTGTGAGGGTGACAGAGATCTGGAACAGGCTGCCTGGAGAGGCTGTGGAGTTTCCTTCTCTGGAGACTTTCAAAAGCCACCTGGATGTTATCCTATGCAACCTGATCTAGGGAAACCTGCTTTAGCATGGGAGCTGGACTAGATGATCTCCAGATGTCCCTTCCAACCTCAACCATTCTGAATGACTCTGTGATTCGCTACCTCTCTACTGCATATTATCATCTCCAGCTGCCAGCACAACCCACTCACCCCAGCTTGGTCAAAGGAGTATTTCTTAAACTCTTTTAAGTCAAATAAAGCAGCTTAGACTAAAATGACTGGTGAAAATAATGGAGCAGTATCTAGGTGCAGCCACGATGACAAGAAAAGCTGGGCAGCAATCTCTGGCAGGAGTGCAGCAGCAAGTATTTAGACCAGCTGCACTCATCTCTGCTGCTGGTTCAGCCACAGCAAAAGATGTGTGACCACAGCCTCCTGAGATCAGATCGTGAATCAAGCTGGGAAATACCCCACAAAGATGGTGAGTTGGCTTCAAATACTTTTTTTCAACCAGCAAGTGTTCATTCCTTTGCTCTGCTCCTCACAGTATGTCTGGTGCTACAGCTGTAAATGTTGTTCACCTCTGGCTGGTCCCACACTGTCACTCTGCATTCTCCTTTCTGGGAGTACCTGGGCAAGAGCAGAAATCACCTATGCCTGGGTAAAAGAAAGGGAACCACAAAAGACTCAAATCCCTGTGAATTGATTGCTGCTCTGTAATCATCACACAAGTCAGAAAATTACTTCATTGACTGGATTTCTCACTGTACTTGGTCTTCCCTCTGTTTTTAGACTATGGTTTTCTGACTAGAAATTATTACTTTGCTTATCTGTATTTTAATATAAAACACTCTGGTAATTGAAAGGATACATTTATTGTGATGCAAAAAGTTAATCATACCTGGTGTATAGATCCATTTTACAGTCCTGACTTTCAGACCACACAGATGATCTGAATGCTCGAATCTGTCTTCAAGATACTGATTATTAGTAGCTTCCCCGGAGGCTGATCATTTGCTGATGACCTGAGATTCCCCTGGTGAGCTCTAGAGGGCACACAGCATTTAGCTTCTGCAGTAAGCAGCTTTTCCAGAGCTACTTGTGGTTTTGTGAAGTTCACCCGTACGTTTCAGTATCATTAATACCCTTATTGTTTTACACTGTTACTAACCTTTTCTAAAATTAGGTCTTTGGGGCTTTAATAATTCAATTATGCAAATAGGCAATCTGTTAGAAAAAAAAAATCAGAAGCATTAAATCCATTCAAATGTGGGAGATACAGTTTATGTTTTGTAAAATAAAACTTCAGAGAATATTAAAAACATTTTCATGTGATCACATGGGACAAAGTATATCCCTTCTGTGTGCAAAAGCTTTCAAATGTACAGGAATATAAAAAGAATACACAACTCATCCTACTTACATAGCATACTATGATTAATGCAGAGTAAAATAATAATGAATAAAAGAATAATGAGCAAAAGAACAATGCAATAAAAGAATATCAATTCCTCTTTGTAAACTTTGAGTTAGTTGCTAAATTTCCTTTTTTGGGGAAAATTAATATATTTGACATGGAAGTGGAACCTACAGATGGGACGAAGGAAACTGGTCTCCCAGCTTATATTTTAGCAGCTTGCAGGAAAAGGAAAGAGCCCAACCTTACTCATCATTTCCATGTCATGTCTGAAAAGTAGTAGCCAATAGCCTTCTAACTATGTCCTCTGAGGACAATAAACCAGGTCAGTTCTCTTTGGTTTGCAAATGGCCATATCCATGAAGGATTTCACTGCTAGAGACAGCCTGTGCACCACATTAAACATACCTTCATTTCTCCCACACAGTCACTCAGCTACTTATAAAATGGTTTTCACTTTTTGCTCTGTGGTACATCTTTGCACCGTTTCAATTTCTAGGCTCTGCTGGCTTTTTGTAATTAATTATTTATAAATAACTACATACTTTTTACAGCAATTAAGGTTTTCAGTTGGGAGCCAGAACAAAAATTTGTACCCAGCACATGGTTTGTACGTGAATGGGACTGAAATTCCTACACGGATCAATGTCACCCAGATAAATAAACCACAGCACTCTGTCTGTCCTCACAGGATTATAGAACCATAATAGTTTGAAAGGGGGCTTTCAAGGTCATCTAGTCCAACTCCTCTGCAGTGAGCAGGGACATCTTCAACTAGGATCAGGTTGCCCAGAGCCTGATCCAGCCTGACCTTGAATGTTTCCAAGGATGGGGCTTCTACCACCTCTCCAGGCAACCTATTTCAGTTTTTTACCACTCTCATAATAAAAATTTTCTGCTTTTTATGTACTCTAAAAGTCCCCTCTTTTAGTGTAAAACCATCATGCTAAAATGTTTGTCCTCAAATATTGGTAGGCAATGGAGTGCTGGTTGCACACACAGAGGGGACTTTATTAAATTATGAATGTAACAGAGCCAGAGCAAAACCTGCATTTGGCCTAAAACTCTCACTAAAGCCAGAATATGATGGCACCAGAAAGGAAACATAAGGTGTGGACACAGTGGCTTTCAGTAGCATCAAGGGCACTCCCTGCAGTCCATCTTTTTCTGGTCAGGAGAAGTAGAAGACAGAACAATACCCACCAATACACACTTTCAAATGGAGAACAATCAGCTCAGCTCCTAATGGCCTGCCCCATGCTCTTTTGATAAGCCACATGCTTTGGGCTTGCAGCAGCATAGACTGAAAGCAGGAAATACATGTTTATCAAATAGGCAGGGTACTCCGCAGCTGGAACCACTGCGAGCTCTTGGCTCTCCCTGGTTTTCACTGGTAACTGCCATTGTTATTTACTAGTAACAGTTAAGTAGCAACAATGGGCATCCTACAATGTGCCAAGGCATTTATTGCAAAATATTAATGCCAAAGGCAGATAACTCTATTTGAAATAATACTTTCAAGGCTAGTGTACTGGGGTCTTTCTCCTATGATTGGCAAAAGCTCAAATACACACCATAAACAACTGTGAAGAAAGGGTTTAAGCCAGGATTTACAGCCAGCTGCTGACACCACAGAGTCATATTTTGATAGGAAATGAACTCCAGAGTCTAGGGGTTAAACACATGCTTCATCCTCTCGGGTGGGCACCTGGGACATGGGATTCTCACTTGGCTAGGCCTGAAGAGCAGATCCACAGAACTAAATCTCTCCATTTGAACTATGGAGGATGGACTGGTTTGGATAAACTTTAAAATGTGGCAAACTTCAAGGTACACCATTTCTGCTACCAGTTCCCCTATTTATGACAATGCACTTATTTCAGAAAAAGACCTTTAGAATATAGAAGAGAATGAGACTTATATTAGAGAATACTTAACTTGTACTAGAAATAGACTTAAAATAGGAATAAAATTAGTCCTATAATTCTTAAAATGGACAGTTTATATGTAAAACTAACCTTTTTTATGTTCCATATGATTTTACAGGATTTTTGCTCTTTTAGTTCTAGAGAAGTTTTCAATTTTTTTCATGTAAATACATTGAGATTTTTACATTTAAAATTAAGACTAAATGACAAAGAATTTCCAGGCCAACAAGCAATGGGAAGAACAAAATTTTGCCAAGAAAAAAAAATACTTTTTTACAGAAAAAAAAAGTTGCAGCTTCACGAGCTCTTACAAGTTGAGTAGATTCTGACTTGATAGACAATAGTTACAATGTGGTGCAGCTCCCTAAAGGATCAGTGGTGCTATTCCAGTACTCAACACACAGCAAGCGAACCTCTGCTCAGTTTAAGCTTGGGAATTTGAGCAAGATCTCTTGAAATTGAGCTCCACCAGGTTCTGTGTCTTCACATGTACCACTATAAAAAACAGTTTATTTGGCATAAAGCATACTACTCTGGTACAGACACAAAAAGAACACCTGCCTTTGATGACTATGAAGCTATACTTCAAAAGAAAGTAGTCATGGAGTGGTTTTTGTTTTGGTTTGTCTTCTTTTAAATGCAACACACTATTTCAAATTATTCTCAACTTAAAAATTTAAGTCAAGTTTCACCAGAAAAAAATCACCCACCATTTCTAAAGTGTAGCTGGAAAGCCAGCCACCAGCAGCAGCTGAGATCTACCTAGCAGAACTACACTGTCTTCAGAGTGAGATATCCCAGATGTTGCAAAAACAAGTGCTGGCACTGTTTCTTGGGAGGTAAGTGTGAGATTACAAATAATCTCACTCCAGTCCCAAGAAGACAGCTCCACAAGGCAGGCTGTATGACAGGGGTTAAAACATGTATGTACTGCAACTACAGCACAGAAACCACTTAAACTTTTGCTCAAATCTGATGTAGCCAAAACATCTGCCTATCACCCCATAAACGTCCCTACACTTCTGTTCCCTTTACGACACAGGAATGGAGCTTTTAAGGCACATTTAATAGCCAGCAGCTGCTTGGCTGTCAAATGCCACATCTGGAGAATCTGGGTGTTGTTAATATGAACAGAAACAATTATCCTTTAATAGTTTTCCTTAATTTTAAGAATTACACAAATCACAACAACAAAAAAGGTGCATGTTATTAATGGAAACACATCTGGTTTCTCTGAAAGTAAGCCCAAAAAAAAGGGCATGGTGATTAGGTGAAGCTGCACCTATAATGTGTCCCATCTCAGTAAAGACATAAGTAAAGCTACTGACACACAGGCACTTGGTGTCTCCCAGTCTTTGACTATTTCCCCTCAACAAATACACAACATGCAAGATGACTACAACTAGCTGGTTCACATGACCTATTACATGGTGCTGCTCCCCTCCACGCCTGGAGGTTCCTGTCCTTTGGGACTGGGTTTCAATGCTGCCACCTCAGTTCTGTACATCAGGAAAAGTAACATCATTCCTCTTTCATGTGGAGCATATTCTTAATTGTACTACCAAGAGTGTAATTGAATTTCTTCCTGATGGACAGCATTTGGGCTGAGCTCAAACCTCAGAAAGCAAATTAAATCATTTTCACCAACTTTCTCAGGCTTTAAATGAGCCACAAGTGAGTTACAGATGACTTGTCTCTCTGGAGGAGCAGTAAATGGTGCACGGTCACCCAGACTTGTCACACAGGACTCATGTAGCTGTGTGTCAATCATGAGTGGATAGGGAATTGAAGTTTTGCCATGAGAATCAATCAAATGGAAAGCTTGGCCAAGCAGAGCCACCAAGCAGCATGTGGTTTCTGAGCAGATGAATTCCCCCACTGAAATGCACACATGCAGAAAGCTGGTGGGAGATAGTGGGAAAGAACTGAGAACTAAGAGTTAAAAAACAAAGGAGACAAATCTAGATGTTTTTAAGTCCTTGCTTTTTTCTATAAAGATCAACAGCTGGAAAACCTTGCATCCCTTTCAGGATACCTTTTTGAAATGGTTCCCCTCCAATAGCCTCTTCTGGGCTGGCTGTACACCCCACATACATAGCTTGAGCACCACAAGTCTATCCATATCTCACATCTGTGGAAAGCTATGATTCTGACCTAATTACACAAGCAATTTTTTAGTTTGTAGTTTTCTTTTAACTAGCTCCTTACAGAATCATAGAACCATTGAACCTTTTTGGTTGGAAAAGAATTTTAAGATCGAGTGCAACCATCCAACACAGCCAGGTCATCAATAAACCATGTCCCTCAGTGCCACATCTACATGGCTTTTAAATACCTCCAAAGATGGTGACTGAACCACTTCCCTGGGCAGCCTGTTCCAGGGCTTGACCACCCCTTTTGTGAAGAAATTTTTCCTAACATCCAACCTAAGCCTTCCCTGGTGCAACTTGAGGCCATTTTCTCTTGTCCTATACTATTCTTTCTTTTCCCCAGTCAGGCATCACCACAAACAGAAGATGACCTACACACTGCTCATTTTGCCTCCTTGCTCAACCTTAGCCAACATGTGGATGGATCCCCAACACCTCACTGACCTAGGCTCACAGCTGGACTGCACCCTTAGAGGAAAGCAAGTCCATGATTTGAGTCCCTGTCTCCCACACAGATCTGAGATATTTTCAGTGATCTACTAACAGCGTAAGCAGAATCAACAGATGAACACCATTTGGAAATGCAGCCAGGAAATGTAACATACAGTAGCTGACAGAGGACAACCAGCTCTGTTATGTCAAGCCAAGTTCTTGCCTCTTGTAGTTGTTAGGCAGCCAAGGTGACAGGCAGAGGAATCTCACTGCATGGCTGTGTCACAGGTCCAGAGCTCGAGCTGCCAGAGCTGGCACACAGTTTCACCAGGGATGCTGCTGCTGGATGGGAACCTGGTGCCTCCCTCCCTTCACAGAGACAGGCTGGAGTCTAACTACACTGGCACCAGCTCACAGCATCTTGAATAAATAGGAAATTTCTAACTAACCTGAGAAAAAATGCTTCTCACTGGAAGAAAAAAAGGGTATTATTTCTTAAGCTTCTGAAACAATCTACAGTTAACTTAAAAAAATTTTTGTTCTTATCTCTCTCTCAAACCCACACATTATACTTAATAATTTTTAAAACTACCTTTTAATCATTCTGAGCTACCTCAAATTTTTTTATCTTGCTGAAACAGCAGCACTACTCAGCACTGTTCATTTTCTTAAATCTCTGATTACACCCTGACAGTCTTAGAAAGGGCTTGCCATTGCTGCAACCTCATCAGAGGCTGTAGCCATAGTATGACCTCTTTATCTTTACATCCTACAGTACAACCTCCTTTACTGCTGTTACCAGTAGAATTAATATTAGTTCGTGAAGAAGTAGGTGGCCAAAGGAGTTGTGAAATCTCTATTCATGGAGGTATCTGAAACTCACCTGGACAGGCCCTGAGTAACCTGACCTAACTACCCCTGCTTCGAGCAGGAGGTCAGTCCAGATGACCTACAGAGGTCCCTTCCAACCTACACTATTCTCTATGATTTCACTCTTCTCAAGACAGAAAATTTCCATGTTTTACTTATTTAAACAGAACTGATATAAATCTCCACAGGACAGATTAAAGCAGGACAAAAAAGTATTAACCTGGGTCTCTAGAAAATAGATTGGCATACAGAGGAAACACTCAACTATGTATTTCCAATAACATAATGTAAACTACTTTTTAAAAAATAAAAATAAGTTTCTCAATGTAAAATTAAAATAGTTAATACCTTTCCATCTCAACGCACTGATGGGGGCACAATTCTAGATCATCCTCTGCATCTTTACTCTTTCTTTTGAGCTGCTCACAGTGAATCTATTAGAAACAGAGTGGAAAAAAAGACAGACTTAAAGAGGAAATAAAAATATTAACAACCTACAAAAAAATTAAGTACATCATTAGAGTGAGAAGAGATAATCACGTCTTGCCTGCATTTCTGTTTTCCTCTTCAAAAACCATAAATGGCTGAGAAGTAAGCCAGGAATCTACTTCCTCCTTCTCAGGATCATCCCACCTTAAGTCGACCACTCTGTCAGGGTCAGTTTTGCAAGGGTAGGAGCAAAAATAGTCTCTGGCTGCAGTGGCAAGTATCTCCCCAAGAAGCAAAGCTCTCAGCAGTCACAGGAACATTGAAAGTGTTGCAAAAAGGGCTTTTATTATTCATCCTAGACAAACTGACTATCATAAAATGTAAAACTCAAGCATGCCCTCACAATGATGAGCAAATTCATATGCTTCATAGAAGAGTCCAGTAAAACTACTGCTCCAAATGTGAGACAATTTAAGAAATGAGTCTGATCTAGATCATTTGGAGAGAAAAGGAGCCATGTGCCAGTTACTGCACGCAAGTGTGTTGTTCAAGGACTACAGAAGCTCCTACCAAGCTTTCCTCTGGTCAGGACCAGCTACTGTCCAGCCCTACCTTTCCAAAGAGAAGGGAAAGCAGGAAAAATACCCCACCCACACCCTTCCCTGAGAAAAAGACACACATTAGGGTAACAGTAAGCAGTCCCATTTAAATATTCCCTTTTGGATTAAAACTCCAGACATGAAGAAAACTGTTTTTGAATTTTAGGAGGCACCACCACCATCACAATTAGGAGAGCAGATGGTACAAAGAGTGAGCCAATGCCACCTCACCCAGGTGGGTGTTTCTAATCCTGCGCTACAGGCTGGTAACAGCCCTGAGTGTGTTTCTTCAGGCTATATGGGACATCTCTAGTTCACCAGAGAAGGAGTCCAGAAGTTTTATTCTTCTCTTTAAGTCAAAATGACAAGCAATAGCATCATGATAGTTTCTGAAATCAGGTAACTGGCAAGTCAGATCTTATCTGACCTGTAAGACCTATGGTAAGGATAGCACCGTGACCATTGAAATAAAGGGGGGAACCAACAAGAAAAAAAACCTGCTATTTATAACCAAGTAAGTTTTAAATTACAAGTCACTCTCCTTATTGGTAACATCAATTTAATGTGGAACACATTAATTTAATGTGAAATCACAGCTGAACATTTTTTAGAAGCCATGCTGCTTCATCTATGTGCAGAGCAGAAATTTAAAATGAAAGGTTGCCAGGAGAAGATCTGAGGTGTTTGGCATCCCACTCCCCTCTTCACTCCCATTCATGCAGTCATTTCACACATTTTAAATGCATCTGGTAATCACTAATTGCAAGGATCCTTAATAGGAAAAAATGTCAGTTCAGTTTCATGTGAAACTGGATTCCAGCTTGTTTGAGTTTTATGAGTGGCTGTACGTTGAAGTATGGAAAGCTGTATTCGTTTGATTTCAATGTAAGCTGCAGACACTGGGTCCTAAAGAGAACTAAGCCTTGTTTTGGAGTGCCTACTCTTGGCTTTTAGGACCAGCTTAGAAGAAGCAGAGAAGGGAAAGGAGGTTTTTGGTTTGTTTGGGATTTCCTGCCTGAAGCAGCTCAATGATTCAATTTCATAGACCACCACTATAAATATACATATTGTCACAGTGGAAGATACACTTACAGATAGTAAGCCAGATAAATGGAAGTACATACTAGCAAATTATACATAAGGAATGAACTCACAAATTAATAAAAATACCCCTTCAGCGATACCTGATTTTGTATTGCAAAAATTTTGGGGCCTTTCACAGATAGGCTGAGTAAACTTACATCATTTAAGTGTTACCCATATTGCAAAATAGCTCCGAAACAAAGTGGAACATATATAATCATAAATGCTGTTGATAAACAAGCCAACGGGTTATACATTGTCTGTGTGTGGCTGTTGTGTAGGAGGAGTGGGAGGGAGAAATGGACTATTACTGTAAATGTGATCAGAATGGAAGAACCACCAAAGAAATAAAAGAGCATTTGATAAAAGTGATCCTAAGCAACACTCACTGAAACTCTGACACAGGATTAAAGCCTTCAAGATTTTAATCTTCTGTCTAGATCTTCCCAGGTTTGGTACAATTAATAGCACTCATGTGCAGTGCAGCCAGCCCTAAACCAACCCTTGCATTACATGTCTTTCTGCTTTTGTATCCAATGGTTTTCACTGAAGATGCAGCTTCAGTCACGTAAATGCAGCATGAGAAAAGGCCACAGACAAACAGAGCAAGGCCTGCCAGTTCTTTCCTCCAGTCATTGTTTCCTGATAAAGTCCTGAAACTTCAAAATCAGACAGTTTCTGACCAAAATTTAAGATCTGAAGTTTGATTTTTTCCAAATATAAAGAACAGTTAGGTTCATCACTTCTGTCTTGCCCGACTTGGTTCAGATAAAATGAAACTGGTACCTGTCCTGTGTGATGCAGGAAAATTTCATGCCAAATACTTCACCATTAAGTAAAATTCTCCTTCATTAGGGTAACAGTAAAATCAGAAATTAATTCAAAGATGCCTTCCCACAAAGCAGTAATATCCACAACTTGATAAACAGTCTATTTACATCTCTTGAGATAATCTCAAACTATAGAGCAACTGAAATAGAATTAAAACCCAGAACAGAAACCTCTTGAAATGGCCCAGACCAAAGAATGAGCCAATGAAAGGCTGAACACCCTGTTTCTACCCAGAACTGAACGCCTGGCTTTTGGCATTGAGCAGAGAATCTGGACTGGAGAGACTCTGCACTGCAGGCTCTTTGGCTCTGATCCAGGGAGGAGAAATGTGCAGCATAATCTCTGCGTGTCTTTGTCGTCCTGGACGTAGCAGGGTGACTGCACAGATAGGCAGTGTCAGACTCAGTCCTGCAGCTGCTGGTCCTCCATCTCTGGCTGCCTGAGAACGCTTCCCCTGGCGCACACAAACTAGTTTAAGGGGTGGGTACTAAACGCCATTTAAAACTACATGACTTTGTGGAAGAACAATGTATCAATTTTTTCTTAAATAAAACCAGAAAGAAAATAAATTTTCAGGCACCTTTCTCTCTTTGAAAATTGGTCCATTTAACAATTTCCAAACATCTTTGAAGATCAAGAACTACATTTAAAAGTGAGAAAATTATTCACCGATAAGTATAAATCTCTTCTTCAAGTAGAAATATGTGGCAAAAATGTTACCAAAAAGCAGCCACAGACATGCCTGTGGCTCAGGTGATACAGGCTTCTGCATTTGAGCTTACCACGTCGGTCACTTCACACATGCAACTGCACAGGCATGCCTAAAGCATACGAGCTAATTTGAAAGGCTATGAAATATCAGTTCAGTGCCAAAAATACCATTACTACACTTCCAGCACACGAAAGAGTCACGTAAGAAGTGACCAGAGGAAGCTGTCAATATCAGCAAGCCACCAAAGCCACACAGAGCATACCACAAAATATATCCAGTACTTTGGATTTCTGTAGTCACTCACTCTCTCCTAATCATTTGAGGTTATTTAAAAAAAAAAAAAAAAAAAAAAAGATAATACTAAGCTCTAATTATTTTAAGGTTCTGAGCTCAGGAGTTGGGAGGATTTAGGCTTTTCCGTTTTGGGGCAGTTTACAACATGTTGAAAAGCTGCTAAAACATGTATGATGGCAACCAAAGGTGTCATCTGAAGAAAAGTCCAACATTTTCCTTGTTTTGAAACAAATTAACTTCCAAGGTCCTCGGGCCCTTCTGAAACTTAACAGCAGCCAGTCCCTGGTTTTCAGACACTGCATGTGGACTCCTCATTTTTAATATATTTAGAAGAGATCTTCCAATAGAAAATGTGAGGTTCATCTGAAGCCAATTAGTGTATGCAGTTCTGGGGGTAAAGTCAGGGATACTTTGAACATATCTATCACACAATTTCTGTGAAAGCAGGTAGTTAATAGACCCAAAATTAATTACAAATAAAGTATAAAATGTCAATACAATATCTTTGGTTTGTTTAAAATTCATTTATGAAGCGATCACTGATCTGTCAAATATACAGAAATTTGTCAAGCTTAAAGACCTCCAGAAAACACTGGCAACCTAGGCATTTTTCATGGCATAGCACTGCATGAGCCGTTCCAATGCCATTTTCTCACAAGCTGTTTCCAACTTGAATTATCACAGTACATTATTTGGAGGTGGGCAAGATGGGAAGGAAGTACTTCAGTATTTGTTAAATGCCAGCTTTAAATTACGCAGAAAAAAAAGCTTCTTTATTATTATTCACTGCCAAAGTATGGACAGGAAAATAGAGAATATACAGAAGTGAAAAGGAAAAATGCTGCAGGATAAATGCAAGATTAATAACTATGATATTCACTGATAGTGCCCCAGTTGTTCTTTTTACCACTAAAACAGTGATGTTGTGATAGGATACAGAAATGATAGAACTTTCTTGTGCAATCCAAGCCAAGAAGAAGGATTTAGTATCTATCAATTTCAATAACTTTGGAATTGAGTTTCTGCAGTAGGCAGAAGTCGCACAGTAACAGGGGATCGCTCCTAGTACCAGGCCCATAAGGCCATGAGAAAAAAATTCAAGATATAAGCAGACCAACCTACAAAAGTAGTGCAAGTACAGGAACAGAAGTTTAATAGTGAGAAGGTAAGAAGGATCAGATTTAGATGAACAACACAGCTCTGTTTTATTTAAATTTCATGGTCTCCAACCAAGCCCAAAAAAAAACAGGACAAAAAAAAAAAAAAAAAAAAAAAAAAAGAAATGAGCCTATAGAAAGGTAGGAAAAACGCTAATAAAAATCTAATAAGTCAGTTACAGAAAAACCCCTTGGCATTGCTCGGCTGGCAGGAACACCAGCCCTTCAGCAACTCAGAAATGCACGTTACTTTCTACACATTCTAGCGTGCCCGTGCTTCTGGAAACGCAGCGCTGCTGCCGCTGGAAACCAGGACTCTGCTGGCAGCACACCACGCTGTACTAGGCATCCAGAAGCAAGTCAAGGGAAGATGACCCTTTAAGAAGTTTTTCTTGCTCAGGGCTTCTAAATGGTTTGCTGTGAGCATTTTGAAATACTCACAGATATACTGACAACTTTCCTTCATTTTGAGAGGGAGAGGTGAGGGAGGGTAGTTTGGAGTTCCCACAGCTGCCCTAGCACAGTAGTCATGTGTACCCTCTGTCGGCACACAACACTGGTTCTGAAAACAGGGATGCTTCTCACTAGGATGGACAGAAGTTTTTATAAAAGTAGTAGATAAAACAAGGAGCAGAAAAAGCACACACACACTTGTTTTCTTCTCCCTCTACACAAACTTCACATGCCTAGTCCTCATAGCTCAAATAATTTACACTTATTTGAAACGTACCACTTGAAATGTACAATCCTGTGGCTCCAGGTATTCCTTACTCAGGGTTGGAATGCATCAAAATTTTCTCTGAGACACAGCATCAATGCCAATTTATAGCAACAAGGCAAGCAAAATACTGCCTAGCCCAGAGTTCTAGTTCACCCTCAAACACTCTGTGAATTACAAAGACCAATTTGTAGCCAATGTGGATAAAGGGCCTGTCTCCCAATGACAGAACCAGCTAAAGGAATCATGTGCCAGCTCCAATCAGAGTCAGTAGCACAGGGAGTATCCCACACTCTATGGAACAGGTAAAACTTCCAAAGGTCTCAGCAGAAGCACTACCCAAGGAAGGCATGTGGGTCAAAGCCAGTACAGGTGCACTGAATCTTTTAAACTGCTAGATTTATACCAAATAATTCTTTGACATAGCCTTAATGCTTTATCTGACAATAATATTTCCCTATTCCTGCACAATTCATTGCTCAGCTTTGTGCAAGAAAAGAAAGTAAAAGACCTCTACTACAGCTATTCTACATAAAAAATATTGAAGAAATTAAAAAGTCATTTAGAAAAAAAACCACAACTTTTAAAATACCAGGTTTTGGATTTGAGGTCTCTTTGGTATATGACAAGAGGCACATGACTTCATTCTGAGGCTAGGCAGAGCCCCAGTGATACGAGCTTCGAACGAATGCAGGAGTTACTCACCATGTTTAAGGAAGGTGCTCGTCTCTGTGCTGCTAGGTTAGGACGTACTAGTCTCAAGAAAGGCTCTGTGAATCAAATGAGAACTAAGTGGTTTGGAGGCAAATTTGTATGTATATATATCTCAAGGTTTAACCTACACCCCAGGCTTAGGGAAACCCCTTTCTTAAAGTCATTCTAACATTGAAAGCCTATTCATCTCTCTCAAACAAACACAGCCCACACAGCCTACTTGAAAGCACTGCTTGAGAGCGACCACAGAGGATTCCCTCTCGTTCTTCAGACTGCCATGGAACAGCGACACAATGGCACGCCCCCACACCAGCAAGCGCCGCGCGGTGGGAAAAGCGGCGCCCTAGCACGGTGGAAAACTTGCATCAGCTCTCAAGGTAGAGAACACAACATTAATCTGGAAGTAGAATAATTTACTGTAAGAGGCAGAAAGGTCAGCGACCCGTTTCTAGGAATGCATTTTAATGAGAATTTATTCTAAAGGTTTTTTTTGTTCGGCTGGCTGCAGTCTCCTCCTCACAGTGACGTTCAGCTCTGCCCTCAACCAGAAACATTACCCTGAAGAAGAGGGTGTGCAGAGGTGGAGACTTCAAAAACGTCCTCCCCTCACGAGGACAAGTGATGCAGCATTTTCAAGAGCGTGCTGTTTGTTTCAGGATATAGTCCACTGCAGGCAGGATTTGATTAATCAAGTTTCACAGATGAGAAAAATTAATATTGTCACACTTATCTAGAAATGAAAGATTCATGAGAGGTATGTTCAGAAAAAGGTTTATCTTAAAGCCCGATTCTAGTATCGGTTTCGGTTTGGATGACAACAAAACCCTTGCAGTTTTGCACTAAGGAGTAGAAACCATTCTGACACTTTTAGAAGACTCCTGTTACCTTCTGGGTTGGAAATACTAGCAAACTAAGTACCTTAAGAGCGCTGTCATCCTCCTAACAGAAATATCACAGCTGCTCTACTGAGCAGGGTGGATCTTTTTCTGTCAAACCATTCACAATTGGCTTCTCACAGGCACACAAACAGTCATCATTTGCAAATTCACGTTCAATTCACTGCAGTTTTGTTGAAACTAAACTATTCTGGAGGCATTTGCAATTACAGCAGAGGAAACAACAGCCCAGGGTCAGGATGTGGGAGACCAAAGTTCAACTTCTCCCCTGCCTTTCTCTGAAGGGAGTTTAACTGTGGTTGTACCTCCAGGATCAATGTTTTAACTGCTGGAGTTGCAGGGTGATTTCTCCAGTCTTTTGCAATAATAGTCTTCCACTGCACATGAAGTATTTACTGCTACCTTGTTGGGAGACAATGATGTTAATGACTTTAGTTTGGCGATTCAGAGGTTTACCAACACAGTTTGGATTTACTCTCTGCCTGGTTAAAATGAGAAAAAAAAAAAAGGCACCAACATCTTCCACTTCTCACAACAACATCTTGTTCACTCAGCTCCACATCAGTCACTTTTTCTTACTCTGATCTCTAGTTTAGTTTTATATAAGCATTTGTAAAAAGCAGAACAGCCTCCACAGGGGAGGTTTGAAAGCAACCCACCAGCAACAACTCAGAAGCAAACTGCTAGTGTGCTGTCTCAGGAGGTGAGTAGCATATACCCAAATCCTGCCAAGCGGCAAAAGAAATCAAGGCCAAGAGATACACCTCTGAGGGGAAACTTTTTCCACTGGACGACTGCATAACAAAGGAATAGCATTACTACTTCTTCAGCAATGCATTCACACAGGGTACTGTATATTTAGCCTTGGTTTTGGCTTTCACTGCACTCAAACACAGCTTTCAACTTTGGACTGACCAACACAATTTCTATGGGACTGGGAATAGTTTGGCAGGGGGAGGGGAAAGGGAGTGTTGTCATTTTGTAATCTGTCATCTCAGCAAGAATGATGGAGCTGAATTAAAACCTTCCATGTGTGCTGTTAGTGGATTTACTATGACCTGTTTGACTGCACCACCATGGTTTCTGCCAAGGAAGCCAGGAATAAACAGATTTCTCCTCACCTAGGACCAGGCAAAGCCAGGCCTGTTAATCCTTTAAGGTCAGGTGCCTTATCTGAAAGGCCACTTATCATCCCACAAATTAAGAGAAGTGACCAAAGATACCAATTTGCTCTCAGAGTGCCCTGATTAAAATGCAATATCCTTACAAACATTTTAACAGGAGTCATTCTGAGCTGCACACATTTACTGTCATACTGGGCTACTTTTAGTGCCTCTCAACAGGCAGGCCCAAAGCCCTCACGGGGCGGGATGCACCATTCTGGCCGCTGCAGCAACAGTCACTCTCTGCAGCTGCTGACAGGGAACAGCATCCTTGCTGCTTTCCGGGGCAGAGGACATGAAAACATGGGCTCTTCCTTTCCCATTAGCACCAGCTTAACAGCCACTTTGACTCAAACAATTATATTGTTTCAGTTTTAACTCCTATTAATGCTAGTGATATGAGAGCAATGACATTTTCATCACAGCAAAACAGGAACAACAAAAAGTTTTGTGGAGGCACAGAGAAGCAGTCAATGGAAAAGTTGAAGTAGGAACCCTTTCTCTTAACCTCCAGTGGAAAACTGTGGAGGTACAGCTAAAATAACATATGTATCTTTTTACCTGACCTCCCCACTCCCCTGATTCAGAAGAGGAAAACCCCTTTGGCTACACTATACATAACTGAAAAACAAAAATTTCATTGCTTCTTATGCATACCCAAGCCACTTATTTAGACAAAGTCCAGATTGGATGG
The DNA here is from genome assembly GCF_000691845.1 of Merops nubicus. Taxonomy (NCBI): domain Eukaryota; kingdom Metazoa; phylum Chordata; class Aves; order Coraciiformes; family Meropidae; genus Merops; species Merops nubicus. The sequence continues at coordinate 15,727 of NW_008625263.1, read as the reverse complement.
CTGCCATTCACATTATTTCATTGTCCACCAAAGAACTGTTGGTTTGGGGGCTTTCCATAGGGGAAAAATAAGGAAATGAGTAAGAAAAGATGTAATATCTTGCAAAGACAGCAGCTTGAAGTACCGGATCCTAGGTGACTTGTAAAAGGCTTAATTGCCATGTAAGTATTATTCAGGAGAGAAAAAGACCACTACAAGGAAGAAAGGAAACTGGGGTTGTGAAAAAATAAATTTACAAGTGCTCAAAATAGTTTGGGATTTCAGTATTCTGGAGAGGAAGCTGAAGACAGATTCTTGAGATGGAAGTTCCCGAGATTCAGTTTTAAGTTTATACTTTGATACCACTCTTAAGGCATTAAGAATTCATTCTGCCGAAACAAAGCAGCCTGATGTCCTTGGACAAGCATTACTCACTGGCTGTGTACAGCTGTCCTCCTCTGCTGTTGGTGCACGAATGAGAGCTGCTCCCACGCACTTATATTTTTGTCAAGCTAAAATACTCTCTTCTGCTTCACTCAGAAATACGCTGGCCACTTTCCTCTTTTTTATTTACATGTTTCTTAAACAGGTTCACGTGCCTCAGATTAAAAAGTAACAATATCAGACACTCAGTCCCAGCAGTCATGTTTTTGATGTAAACTAAACAGTTCAAGGTAAGGGTACCTCTTTTACACACCTCATACACAACTGAAATACATGCTTGTACTCACAGAAGTGACTTTCCCAGGGAGGATACTGCTCCTCAGTTCCGCTTGAAATTTTAGTGAACCTCTTTGATGTTCCTTGGGACTCAAAACAGTTTTCACCTGACATGCTAAAAGTCAAGGCACTTATCACTCATTTTGCTCCTGCTCCCTGTGTGGCTTGCTGCTTATTCACGAATGAAAGACCACCCACAAAAAATTCCCCTCTCCTTACAGATAAATTGGAAATGCCACAGCTCCTTTATGAGGTCTGAGATGGAGCTTCAATCAACTCTTTATTACTCAGATATACTCTTATGCTTTTTTTTGAGGAGATTCATTAATTTGATACTATAGCAAGCATGAAAATGGGCTTTACAGCAGGCTAGCAGCAGGTTCCAGCAGAACATCACTTCTACCACATTCGTTAATTCCACAAACTTTTAAGCAGGCACCTTAGTGTCAAAGGGAGTTTGACCACAAAAGTTTTTTCTTTCCAATAAGGCCACTGGGTTCTCCAGCTAGTTACCCCCTCACTGGTTTCTACCACTACTTTTTTAACTGAGATATTGCAGTGTTCAAATTCTAGTTTAAACTGGAATTGTATCTCATTTTAGGCAATGTCTGAATTACATATAGTTTAATTAACAAGAGAGAAAAGTCAACACTGAAGCCATACTAAGTGTCCTACTCTATATGTCAGTAACATCTAGTGGTTTGACAGAAATGTGACCTCTACCTCATGGAGACAGGGGTTTTTTTATTAATGAGGAAAAGCATTTCCACCCATATTCAGGGACTGCCAAGAACCAAAGGTTACAGACATTTTTCTGCCTTTGCCTTTTCCTGGCTGAGCTATAACAATAAGATCAGGCACAGAGCCTGAAGGACTTATGTGCCTTATACTGCTACAAAATAGTACAGAGAATTTCTCAACAAGATGATCTACCTCAAAAGTAAGTTCTTTACAGAAAAAAAGTAACTTTTTACAAAAACTCTTCACTACGTCTGCTTGTCCCTCTGAATAGAGCTCTGTGGAATTCATGCAAAGCAGAGGTTTTGCTCACGTTAATTAAAGCACCCTTTGGAAGTTGATGACCCTAGTAAAGAAATACTAGAATCACACTGAATAAGATAATACACAATAATATAGAACTGTGTTGTACAGAAAAGCCTCTCCCTGAACAGTAAGCTTAGCCCACAAGTTTGTCAGCCCACCTTTTTCAGCTACCACCACTATTACAGGTTGTAAATAGTTGACTGAGCGTAGAAGCTGCAAGAGTTTGGGTTCAAAATGAAAGGAAAAAGTAAGTGCAGCCTGATGTACCCAATTAGAACTAGTGTTTGTCATCAGTACAGGTGGCTGAACAGAAGAAGATACCTTCAGCAGGGTTTGCAGCTGACCAATGGTAAACAGAGCAATCAAAGGCTACTTCTGACAGGATGCATCTTGGCTCATGGTGGACAGGAAGAAAAAAACTTTGGAGGAGAAGGCTGACATGTCTACTACTTTTCAGATGAGAATTGTACTCTCAGCTTCTTTGGAGGATCTGATGACCTTTTCACAACCACTAGTATTCATCATAACACTCAAGCAGAAGTTTCTCTCCACCCTATAAAGCACATTAATCTAATTTTTCCTTTTTCTGAAATCAAGAATAATATCTGCTTAGAATTTTGCTATATGGTTGTACAAGACTTACAAGTGTGTGGTAAAGCTAATAACCACATTAGAGAAAGAGCTCTCTCATTGTTAGAAGGCAGATCCAAATATTTCTAATACGACTTTCCACCACATAAGCACACAGAAACACACACACACAAAAAAAAGAAAAAAAAAAAAAAAACACAACTATAAAAGCAAACATTCCTATATATCATCCTACAAGAGAACTGCCTTAGAGCTATTTCCTGTTACCAAACAGAAAAGACTATAAAAACTGAAGGAACTCCTGATCTTAAGCTGCTATTTCCACCTCATATGACCTTAATTTTATGGAAACTGTAGCCTTGTGTTATTCAGATTTTACTCACAAAATATAGACAGAGGCAGTGTATAGGCATTGGGGAAAAATCAAGAAAAAAGTAAAAATTCTTTGAACAGTAAAGAAAAACATTGTTAAAATGATTAATTTTTATAAATGATTAATTTATAATGTCAGGAAAAGACATTTGCTGCAGTGGAGATAAGGTCCTTTTTTATTTATTTTTTTTCCGTAAAAGAATTTAAAAAAAAGAAGAAGAAGAAAAGAAGGGGGAAAAAAAAAAAGGAAAGGAAAAAAAAAAGTGCTTGAAGCACTAGGATTGTGTAGTAAACAGTTTTACTTCCCTGCTGTACTTTCCCAGCCACCCAGAAAAGAGATTAAGTACTGAAGATTATTTTATAAAGTAGAGATAGATATCTACCTATTAACTATAGACTTACTCTAAACTTTTGCAGGACCTTTCCATGCATCCTACTTTCATGGAAGCCTCAAACCACAGCAGAGAGCCAGTGAGTCTGATAAATATCCCATTACTACCAGTAAGGGTTCCAAAAGTTTTCAAGTATTCAAGTTCATTCAACCTAGTTTCCTAAAAATGCATAATCAGCATTTGCAAACTGAAGATGGATTTTGAAAAGCAATTGAATACATATGAGAGGATTATTCAGATGAGACATTTCTATGACAGAAGAAAAATAGTAATAGTCATAAAAATGATAATATTTTACTATTAGCAGTTCATAGCCTAATCAAAAGTGGCAAGGTGACATAAATTATCTAAATAGATCTCTGGCTACATGAATGAGGTGCTATTTTCAAAATTTGTACAGGATGCATGGAGTCTTTCCTTTTCAGAAGTTACAAAAGGTCCAATTTTTTCAAACCACCCAGACTCCATGCTATGTACCTAAACACCATATGAAGCCATCAAGAGCACACTCAACTGGTCAGCTCCCAGAAGCCACATTTTATCCAGGCTTTAGTCCAAGCCAGCCCACAGATGCAGAGTCCAAACCCAACTGCTGTGACCAGCCGGCCTGGGCCACCACGCTGTCGGTTCACAGAAATGTCTCAGCTCTGCAGCCAGGCCTCTGGGCCCTGGAGACACAGAGAGATGACTCCACCCACGGGAGTGTTGCACTGTGACGAGGCTTAAAAGCTTCTGCTCAGCATTACAGGAAACAAGTCTGCACTGCCGGACCTGAGACACCCTCAGGCGCATGGGGTAAGGGGTGAGCCTGGATGCCTCGCCAGGGACCTTCACTGGAGAAGGCTGGTCTGCAATGGCCAAGCTGGTCAGCTTCCAGACCCAGAGTGTCTCCACAGGGACCCACCTGAGCAGCTCTGCACCACACTGCCCTGGCTCACAGTACTTGCAGGGCAGCCCAGCTGCTCTGGTCCTGTTACCCTAAAAGAATGGCAGGTTAGCAAATAAGGAACTTTAGGGAGTTTTCCTAAGATTATTAGTCTTTAGCACTTAAATACTTTTGAATAGAGGTAAATCCAAAACCATCTGGGGGTCCCAAAGCCATCTATGTCCTCCTATCCGTCAGCACAGACGTGCCTCATGGTATAAAGAAGCAATTGCCTCCTGAGGTCACCGGTACAGAGCAAGGCCCCTTGAAAGCATTCTTCCTAAGGAAATCCCCTCACCTTCAGTTAAAGAGAATCTTTTTAAGTTCTTTCTCTTAAAGCATTAGTCAAAGGCCATGGGAAATTGTACATCTTTGTGGCTTTTATTAACTTATTTCCTCTACAGAAATATGCTGTAAAACCAGTGGTGAGACTCTTTAAACTTGTGTGACTGTGGGACCCTCAGCAACCACATGGTCCTTTTTCAGTGCTCAGAAAGCATCGTATTTCAATAGATAACCACCACCTTCCAGATCTTAATATTGAAGACATGGATAGAATCTGCCTTTAAATTATTCCCTTTGTTGGGTTGTGGATATGTTGTGTTGGGTTTTTTTTTCCATTCCTAGACAACCTAACAAAACTGGAATTGCTGAGTTGTGTTTAAATGACAGCTAAAACCAGAAAGGAACAAGGAAAAAAAAAAAGTTGCCATAAGGACTTTCAGAGTCCAGAAGCAGCAGAGAACAAGTTGTCTCGCCTAGCACTGAGTGCAGAAGTAGGTGTCACCAGCAGCATAGGGGAGTCTGGATTACAGCCTATAGAAGCTCTCAGGTAAACTCTGAAAAAAAAGAACTGAAAGAGGAAGCTAAGTACGTGTTCAGAGAATACACCTGGACTGCATGACTCTGTGGATGTGAGAAGGCAGGACCAAAGGCTACTGCAAATTGCAATTTCCATCTCCTGTGTGCTCACAGCGACTGAAAACACGATCAGAACTCCAGCATGACAGAGAATTGCAGCAGTTACTCCAGATAAAAGAAAGCCATAGACAATGGTTTCAGAAGACAACAGGGGCTAAAACAACAGTAATATAGGTATGAGGACAGTGAGATTCATAATGAAAGAAAGAAATTTAAAGCAATTTTCTCTGCCCCAAATAAATACTTTTAAAGCAATACAATTTTGAATCCATAATGGACATACACACCAAAAAAAGGCCAAACTAAACTGTGCTTCTTGATGAAGAAATCTTCATATTCATTACTGTGAACACAAAAACTGGTTGTTTTTTTAGGGTGAGAGCTTTTTGGCTTTTTTTTTTTTTCCAAAGAACTTCAGAGATACATAACTGCTGAATAATGTTTTCACTTTGAGATTGGTTTTGAACTATTAAACTTTTAAGATGCTTTCTTCTTACTGGAATTAACATGAATCTCCAAATTAATAAACAAAACTAGCAAAACTAGCAGCAACATTGCTTGCTTACCCTACAACTCCTCCAAACCTTTCTCTGTTTTAAACTACAACCTACGCAATGGAACAGGATTATATTTTAGCAATAACACAATTTTATAGTAGGAATCCCCTTCAGTTCGAAGCAAACAGCAGCAGTGACTCATTACAAGGCATTTAAAAAAGGGGATTTCCTGCTCAAGTAAAACACCAATGAACATTACAGACAACAGAAATCACCTAAGATGACAGCAAAGAGGGAGCCCAGGGATCTACTCAGGATGTACTATGATCACAAAATAAAAGTAATGGCTTTTATTTCAGCTAGAAGTGCATCATCCAGGCCAAATTTGTTATTTTGAAACTGAAACTAGAAGGCATGGTGCAATGTGAGCCTTCTTTGCTCTGGAGCCCAGCTGAGCCAACACAAGGCTGCTTTCATCAGTCAGCAGAGGCTGTGTAGTTTTCACTACATCCTAGCTTCTGGCAGAGACAAAACCATTATGCACATCGCCTGCAATATTGAATCTGACACAGAACCAGGCTTCAGTTTAACTACTACAGACAATAGAGAAACCTCTTATCAAGCAGCAAGCCATTACCCAATACCTGGGCACATTCCATGAGTCAGAGTGGAGCCGTCTACTGCTTTCAGTAAGTATGAAGGTCATTTTTGCAATTACTGTTTCTAGTAAAGATAAACTCCCACGCACAGTGAAGGCAGGAGGATGGTTACAAACTACGTGGGCTGTTTCACATGTAGGCTGTACACAGAGGGGACACCTTCTGCCTTCAATACAAATGCCAGCAATTAGGATTTTTAGTAACTGGGTGACTGCCCAGTGAGTGACGTTCTCGGAGAGCATTTACGCTCACAATGGCATCATAGTATTGGGGGGAAGACCAGCAGGCAGAGGATAAAACTGGGGGTTGCTCTGCCCCCGAACCACAGTGCTACCTCACTAAGTCACACTGTCTACTTCTGGCCAGAAGGTGCAAGAAAATTGCAAAGCTTAATGTTCCTACTACACTCAATCCTCCAACGAAAGATATTACTGATGTCTGAGTATAACTGTATTTAGGTATCATCTTTGTGCTAAGTTTAGCTACCTAACTTCTACTTCTTCACTACAGTGAGATGGGAGCAGGAGGCAATACCAGAAATTCCATCTTCTGCCTCTGCCATCTGCCTGCACTGTTAGCAGAAAAACAGAACACCATGAAATTGAGCAACAATCCAAATTTTTCACTTTCAAATGCCAGGCATAGAAAGCAAGATGTAAGCGGGCAGTGTGAACATCCATTGATTAAAAGTAAAGCAATACAAAGGGTATGAAAGAGCTTCATTTCTCCACAGCAGCTGCTGTAGAACTGGCCAACACTTTCACCAATTTATTTGTGATATCTTAATGACTACATAAATTAGAAGAGGACAAACTCACTCCTTGTAGAACTAATTTTTTCTTAGTCGAATTTTGTGGAAGGTTTTTAATGGATTGAGTCCTCTGGATTGAATTATGGATTCAGGTATTACAGATCCTTTTCTACTTTTCTCAGGCTTGGATGGCCCAATACTTGCATCTAGAGAAAAGACATGGAAACAAAGAAAACTAGCAGTGGAATCAAGGGCATCAATTAAAGGATGCCCTTTGCAGGACCAAAGAGGCCTGGGGTATTTCATGATGGGATGGGGAGAATGCCAGAGGCACAGTGCATGCAGGGGAAGGAAAAGCTATGTGTTTAGACAATTAAAAAAAAAAAATCAGTACAGCTGAGCTATTCTGGAAGAGAATCCACCGCACTTTCTTGAAGTCTTCAATTCTTCCTTCTCAGTCAACAGAGGACCAAGCTAAATTTATGGGCACTATATTTATACATAGGCAGATAAAAGATTCTGCTGGGTAATAAAGAAACAGTAAATCTTTCTCATATCTCTTTTTGGTCATCTTTTTCAATCTCTCTTCTTCAAGCAATTTATCTTGCTGCATGTCCCCCACTACAGCCTACTCACCTACATGCCCAGCAATAAAGCTGGTTGAAAGTTGTCTAAAAACTGGTCTGTTTGAAAACAATAACTGATTAAAACCACAGCTCTTCTGCAGAAACATATGAATTACAACAGGAGTTTTATCAGGTGCAAAATTAATTTTCTGGTGAAAATGAAAAAGGAACAAGTACTGAGCCAAAGGGAAGGAGTGGAAGATGTAGCTGCTGGCCTCAGATCGATCAGTACGGAGATGCCTTGGGCGCTCTAGCTCAGACAACAGCTAGCCTTCCCTTTGCCACTCTTCACACACACTGGACAAGTACTGCAGCCCTCCTCCCCCTTGCAGAGAAGTACACCAAGACCCGTATGTCTGCCTTCAGGCAAGGTGAGGTGCAGTTTTAAAGGAAGAGTGGCCTTTGCCTCTGCAGGGCACATAAGTGATGTGAATAATAATGGTTGCTTGGTTTAGCTCCTGTGAGGGTAAGGGTGAACTTCACCTCTCAGTCCAGTGTGCTCAGGACCATGCTGTCGACACAGGAAAAATGCAGGGTAGGAGAAGGGTGCTGAAGACTATTTCCAAAGGTGCTTAAAATCCAAGTGCACACAGCTGACCGGGCAAACCTGGACAAACAGGTGGGCAGCAGGTTCCATTGTCTTCATCTGCTCTCAGTTTTTTTTTCTTGCTCTGTATTGTGTTTAATGTTTCAAGGAAAGAAAACAGCTTCAATGTCAGTTCTAAGTCCACAGGACCCACTTATTTCAGATGCATTCTCCCTATCACTCTCTGCTGAAAACAAGTCAATCGTAGACTAGTCCAGTTTGAAGTCCTGTTGAATTAATAGCTGGATCTGCATTGCAAAGGTGCTTCAAATTACTTCATCCTTTCACCTTAAGGGGAAGAAAAAATAGTCTGTGTGAAAATTCAAAACTCAGGAGGCTGTTTGCAGAGTTTCCACTTTAAGTACTGTTTGTGGAAGATCAGTTAACTGTTTTGGAACTTTTTTGTTCCAGGGAGTAGCACTGGAGGTCTGATTATGAAACCAAAGAATCTAGTAAGAACAGTAATTATTTTGGCATATACAGTACTCTTTATAGAACAGCTATCAGACTAAAATCCAGGGAAACGGTTAATCTAATTAAAATCTTAGCAGTCTGACTAAAACACAAGTTACTGTTATTAGTCCACTTAAGGTTACTAATATGCTTCTTAGAACCTACTCTTTTTTTTTTTTTCTCTGTTGTTATAACTTGCTCTTTCGGTGTTCCTCTGGGTCCTCAAGGTCCAGCCTTCTTCCTGCCAAAACACCAGAGGGATATGGCAGCTTATCAGAAGTATCCCAAGCCTTTTACTGGGAGAAGTTCATCACTGGTGTTGGGGGTCCCTCTGTGTTATGTTCTTTTAACACAGACAGCCCTCTCATACTGAGTTACCCATTTAAGTTTCAAGTATACAGCACAGCCACCCCAGCCCAACTGACAATTGTTACATGACTACATCTAGGTCCTCAGATATTTACTTTCACAGAGCAAAGCTCAGCTACACCTGGATTAAACAATTGCCTAGATGCTGAGCAAATCCACAGCAAAAGGTAGCTGGAAGCCAGACAAGCCCTGAGCAAATCCATTGTCAGGCAAGTACAGCACTTATTTTTTCACCTTCTACTACTAATGGCAGAAGTCCCATTTACCAGGCTACAGAATCTCCACCCCAACTGCCTCTGTAGCAATGGCAAAACGTTTCTTACAAGACAACATACCCAGCACACTAATAGAGTCTCCCAACCTTCTGTGTCTTGGAAGGCCCAAGTACAAGATCAGACAACTCCAGAGAGACCCTGTCAGTGCATACTGAATTGCACAGTTATGACTAGTACCTGAGGAAATTCAAATCCATTTCTGGACTGTAGGAGTAAACATGAACTTTTTCATCTAAGTAATATTATATGCTGAGGAAAACTGAGAAATCACTATGATGATGTTTAAGGATAATGGAGAAATCATAGAACTATGGTTGGAAAGTACCTGTAGGATCATCAAATCACTTTGACGATGCTGAAGAATGTCTTGAGGAGGTAGCACTGGACTCTGAACTAGTTAGAAAATAGAAAACAACATGCAAATATTTCAGCTTTGTTTTCATCCAAAGGCATGTTTGTACGGCTGTCTCTTCCCAGCACTCTAATTAGAAGAAATGAAATGAGACTTGATTGTGGAGTTAGAGCATAAATTATTCCAATAGACAAGAGTAAAGAATATCAACCACAATTAAATCAGTTAAGATTAAGACAAATAATCTAATATTTTTTGCTTGCAATAAAAAATGGAACTTCTGTAGCAATTAGAAGCCTAAGAATTGCCAGATTTCTGCATAGCTGATTTTATTAACTACTTATTCAAAGAATTTTCCTTTTCAGTTCTGAAATATCAATTTTCAACCTGAAGATTTGGCTCATGAAGTAATAATTCCAGAAACTGCACTGAAGGAAAAAGCCAACAGTCACCATAAAATCTGACAACAGAACTGTCATCTTTCAGTTCTCTGCTGCCCTTAGTTGCCAAATAGCATCTTTGATGTTGTGTATTTCATCCTGCCTAGTAACTACAAGTTACAAAGACAATCCTGAATAAACTCTAGACGGGTGCAGAAGTTTAACTGTATCTCATGTGGAACACTTAAGCAACTCTTAGCTCAACAGGTCTTTCAGTTTAATTCTTCCTCAAAAACGAGTTCTAGACAATTCTGTAAAACATCCCACAAGGTGTCACTAGAGGTGCATCAGCCAAGACCCTCCTCAAATACCCTCCCTTATCCTTGCTTTCCCCTTCTGTGAAGTATGTGACAGCTTTGAAAACATAAAAAAACCCAACAGTTAAATGTCTCAGCATGCTTCTGCAGCACTATCCTTAAATTGTGTCCTATTAAGCAGCTAGGCAATAATTTGAACAGCATATGAACCAAGTACATACAGATCAATGGGAAATGCAAGTTGACTTTTGGCATCAACTTTTAATGAACTAGCTCAAAAAATCTGCAGTGAGTTTTACGTTGTACATAGTGTGAGTCAGCCATGCACTGCCCCCCTTTTCAGGCTCCTAATGGAGACAAAGGATCCAAAGGAATCATCAGCTCTGCCTCAGTTCCATGCTAATACCAGCACAGATATTCTGGCTCATTTTATTTTCATCACTTGCAGTTTTATACCGATCTTTTACCAAGCACAACTGTCCCTGAAAGCTACACAGATGTTTTGCAAATCTCTGTTATCATTAGATATAATGAATTTGTTTACAGTTATCCTTAATGCTCTTTTATGGAACACTGTATGGACAAAGTATGAACTCAAAACTACTGTGTTGGATTAAAGAAAAAAAAAATCCCCCCTTCAAGACCCTTTTAGTTCCCTTTCTTAAAAAAAAAAAAAAAAAGAAAAAAGAAAAGTATATAAAAAAACTAATCACATGTCACTTGAGATAAGGGTTAATCAACATTTGAAAAAATCTTTGACACAGAGCTCTCAAGTAGAAATTACATTTCAGTGTCTAGGCTGTGATTCATACAACTGACCTAAGTTGACTCAGTTTTAGCTTTTAGGGACTGTCCCTTGTATCATGGATAGAATCCTTTAAGTGATCACTACCCCCTTATTTCATTGGAAGGCCAAGATAATCCATCGAATCTTTGCAAAACAATAGCAGGCAAAGAAACTGCTAAAGCACCTTGTCCTCACTACACAATCCAGCCTGAACAGAGACTGAAACAAGTCTATTTCCAAAACCATATAGGGGGTTTTTGCATGTTTTGTCATTACAAAACTGCAATAAATTGCACACCTAAAATACGGAATAGGGCTGTGGCTTTATGCTTCAGGCTTAAGTCTATTAAAATGTTGTACTCAGTCCTTACAGATCCTGAAATAAAAGATTGTACCAGGAAAACATTTCTAAAAGGTCATCTGAACAGGCAGTTTTGCTCTCTAAAGGGACTCATACAGCTTATGGCAATGGTTCAGCGCGTGTTTTGTGCAAGGAGAGTTGAAAAAACAGCAGAATGTAAGGTCCTCATGCCATGTCTTACTAGATGTTTCTGGGTAGAAAACTTACCAAACTTATCAAAGCTTTCCAAAACCATCATGCTCTGCAAATAAAGACCTGGTGGAGTGTGCTGGGGGGAAGCAATCAAGGGGTTGTATGGGTACTTAGCTTAGGAAAATTGATGAATCAAATCTATACTTGTGCATAGCTCTTAAAATCAAATAATTTTACATGCCGTTAGAAATTTTTATATAGAAGGGACTTCTGCTGCTAACTAAAATAGAAAATAATAGTTAAATTTTGAATGTCTTCACTTAAATTTAGAATATAGGTATAACTACTTTATACAGTGGAAATAGGAGGGCTTTGTATGTCATCTTTCTTACAGGCCAAATACTGGCTTTATGGGACAAAAAAAGTTTAGGATAGATAAGATCTATACATACACAAGTATAATATAGAGACTATTTAATAAAAGTATAGCACATGCATCATAGTTGGTGTATTTTACCCAGTATACAGTTGATATAAAAAGTGACTATGAAGTTGAAGTGTTTTATCTGATAACCATGATAGCAGTAGTAACAGCCTATAACATGTTCAAATACATTCCCTAAGAGCTATTTTACATTTTCTACAATAAGCAACTAAGGTATTCTGAATAGGTGAGTAAAAAAATCAGAGTATTTAGCATAATGCTTCATATTTTTTATACAGAGGTAGTTTCACAATAGCTCAGGGGCATCTGCCAGACATAAATGAAACAGACACTAACAACAGCAGCACAGCTTCTAGGAACAAATGCTCCAGGAGCATTTGTAATCCCTAAAATATATTAAAAAACAGGAAGTGGTGAGGTGACTACTCTAAAAGCACTGGAAGCAAAATGGCATTGCCTATAACCCTTGACTGGAACAAAGAACTGTGACAAAGGGAAAAATTGTTGATTTCTATGAACGTCTGACCCAAATTTGTACACCAAGACAAACTCCTAGGACTAAGGCTTCCTTTATTGCTGGCTGGTTTGGATCCTCTTTATAGTTGATGAGTGAATTAAAACCTTTCTTGATATTTTTCTCAAAAATAAAGGTAGCATTTCCTTAACCTGTTCCTAAAAATAAAAAGTGCTCACCCCTTTTTTCAGGTGATTATCAACTATTTCCATTTGAAAGAGCTGACTGCTGTAAACTTAGCAAATTCCTTGGCTTCTCCAGGTTACTTTGCTAACAAACAAAACAAACCACTGTTGTATCTACAGCCTTCTGCCCCCCCCCCCCATCAGTAAAGTAGTTTTATTTCACTTTAGACTTGACAACATATCTACAATTCTTTGAAGAAATTCATCATTTCGTGAGTATGGTGCAAATTATGACAAAGACCTCCCACTTTTTCCTCACGGTTTGTGTAATGCTGGATAGCCAGGATTCTTGCCCTCCATTTACATTCTTAACAGATTCAAATAATAATTTGTTAATTTGCCCTAGTATCTGTGGAGCTTTAATTTCTACTCCTCTGGCAAGACTTGTAGTTTACAACTGATCTTGACAAGCTGCTAAATTTGTTTCCCT
>NW_008625263.1:0-2633 GCF_000691845.1 Merops nubicus | reverse complement strand
CCCTACACATGGGTACTCTTTGCTTTTTTATCTTTAATAGCAGTATTCCCCCACTCCCTTTATGATTTTAGAGGCTTTTTTGTGGAGACTGTAATAAAACCAGATCACTTCTTGAGACCCTTTACATTTTTAAGTTTGCCATTTCAGAACTAAGATTTCACCTGATTGACAATAAATAACTCTTTATTCCCCCGCTCCATTTTCCCATTGGCTTTGCCCCACTATATTACCAGATTTGGGAAGCAGGATGTCTACAGCTATGGGCCTTTTAGTACACTCCAGGGAGTCTGGAAATGAGTTGTCTGAAGGATTTCAGAAAGCCTTGATCTCTATTTTTTTGTAGATACATCACTAATTTATGTTTCAAGTGCTCAATTTCTAAACCAATACAGACTTAAGTGCAGTATTTGTTTGTTTGGGAAAACAGAAGTATTCCGATGCAAAAGGGCTGGCTTTCAGATGTACTCAGAAAGGGATATATAAAACATCTCAGGTAACACACAGAAACAAATCAATAAAGCAAATTTCTATTGGATTGTTTATACCATTGTTCCATGGTCATTCATTGGCTCTAAATCCTCAGCTCAAGTTCTTGTTCTACCCCTGTTCCAGGCCATGGCTAAGCCCAAAGGACCCCATACTGCAGCCTCCCTTGTATCAAAGCAGCCCCATTCCCTTTCCCATCAGTGACATCCTCTTTCTCAAGGGAACAAAATCCCATGATTCTAAAGTTTCACGAGTGGACTTAAATGTTTCAACTGACAAAACAGGAAAAGCACAGGTATTCAACTTCAGTATCCTCCAAAATACACCATGGCTATAGTAGCCTTGTTAGCAGTACCACAGAAAATATCACAGAAACCCCAAAGATTAAAATAAGAAATCCCTGGTCACATACAGCTCTCACTCGGAGCTGAAATAAGAGACTCAGTCTTTATTAAGAACTATCGGAGAACAAGAGTTGTGTAACCAATGTGTTTCAAAGCACCAGTGCAAAGGAACAACCAACCAACCAACAAATAATCCAACACCTCTCTGTGTGTTTCTTCATAATACTAATACTAATACTAGGGAGAGAGGAGCTCCATCAAACCCTTACCAAATCCTATCATCAAATACATGCCTTGAAAAATCTTTAAGATCACAACTGTCTTCGGAAGACCAAGACCAAGACTGCTCTTCCTGTGCAGCAATGGTGACATCTACAGCCTAAGCAAGGCCACGACACATCTGGGGAGAGTTGCTGTAGGCAGAGGTTTTTCAGGCGTTTTTGCCACCAGTCTGCTCTTCAAAATTCAAGTCTGACTGAAGACACAGCTTTAGTATGTTATTTAGTAGGATATATTTTTACACTTGATCCATGAAGATTACATATTTTCTAGCTATTCCTTCTCAGATTGCATGGTCTTTAAAACTCTACAGCTATGGACCAAACCCAGCTTCAGGTGCTTAACAGATGGATCTATAGAAACCATATGTTAAAGGCAAAAAGCAGAAGAACATTGTATTTCTGTTGACACACACAAGACACTACACAGAGCATACTGTAGGCTCCCAGCAGAAAGTTACATTTTATAAGCCATAGTCCTGCTGTCATCTATACAATCAAGAAGGACATCCACACTTCTTACTTGAAGCTAGAAAAATCAGCTCCCCCACAGGAGCTGACACATGATTGAGAAACTGTACTCCCTAGGAATTAGGAATGTGCAAAGTCAAAGAAATACATAAATAGAAATATATCGATAAGTAGCATCAAAAATATCAATAGAAATATATCGAGCCAAATTCAGAGGTAACAATATACACTACACACAAGCTACCAGTAAGAGATCATTAATATGTACCTGGAAGCTTGACCTGATGCAAGCTACATTTTCTTCACATACCCAGTGGGCCAGATGGAAAGGCAGAAAACGCCTGTGTATGGCAACAGTGTCAAGTGGAGCTCGGCTATTTCACTACAGGGGCTTTTACAGCTCCTGCCCCCACCACACAGCACCCCATATCTCTCCATGCTGCCCCATCTCACCACCCTCACTGCCCTCACAGCTGCACCCAGGCCTGGTGCCCAGTCTCTTCCTGACAGTTGCACACATTCCTGTGCAAAAAAAAAGGTTTGTTTTTGTGTATGGTATGTTTAAGAACTTGTATTAGGGCTTCTTTCTCCAGTAAGTAGCTCTAATGCAAAAAATATGGAAGCAACCAAAATATTCCAATCAGAAAGGTGTAAACGGATATGTATTTGTTACAGGATCAGCTAGGAGGAAGCTTCCCCACATCTCCTGCTGACATGATATTCTCATCAGAGCAAAGTATAATGATAACACCCAAGAATTCCTCTTTTATTAAGGCAGATTTCGTGCAAGGTTAGTTTATGCAGAGTATGTCAAGGTAAAGTGAGAAACAGAGCCTCATGCATAAAGGTTTTTGATCAGCAGGACTGGCAGTTGTGTACTATGAGGCAGCTTTCTCAGCATAATGATGTTAGGTAAAGAAAACTTTAAGATTATGCTTCTGTTACACTCCCATGTCTTGCTTAGACTTTGCTAAAACTGTTTGTGGGCTTAGCAGAGACAATTTTAAGAGCTGCTCTCTTTCACAGGTCATATATAGAATCATAGAATCCTTTA
>NW_008625262.1:171870-207817 GCF_000691845.1 Merops nubicus | reverse complement strand
GGTCCCGCCGCAGCCCCCGCCGGCGCTGGGGAGCCGTTCGCCGGCCTCGCGTCGTGCACACAGCGTGGTGCTGCTGCAGACCCTCACGGGAGAGAATCTCAGCGTTTCTGTAGCCTGCACAGAAATGTCTCTTCTTGGCCTCACTGCTATCGGTGGCTGAGTTAGGTGGTTTACAGCTCCCTTGTCCCTCTTCTCTCCTCTGACTCACTTAAACCCAGTTATGTCTGCACTGCAGTTCTAGAGCTGCGTTCTGCAGAAACAGCAGAGCTGGACATGAAGAAGCGTGTCAGGGTATGGATGTTTGGCTAAGCCTGTTGCAATCTACTCTTTTTTTCTGACATTAAAGCCCCTTGCTTCAGGTGGAAGTTATTTCAGCAAGACCATGAAATGAAGCCCACATACCGATTACTTACTGTTCTGGAGAGTAAGACTGGGCAGGATTCTTAACTCGTGTAAATCAGTGTAGTTTAGATGAAATCAGTGGAGCTCTGCTAATTTACCCTGGCCAATTTGCCATCACTACAGCCAAGCGATTGATTCTTTTGTCTGCTTTGCTGTATCCTCTTCCGGCTGAACCTACTGAAATCAGTTTTTGCCACCCCTTTGCAGCCTCCTGTGGGTTCCTGATGGTTATGGTCACCTAGGGATTTGTAGGAGACTTAGCTGAATAATTTCCAAGGTCCCTTTTTGCTTGTGAGCTGTGCCTTTCCCTTCTCAGTGCTTTCAGCTCCCAGTGTAGCTTTTGCATTCTGTGTTGTCGTTCACTGGCAGTGCCAAGGCTGATTACATTTGCTGCCTTTGTCCTTTTGTGATGTTCCTTATGCCTGGAATATCCTCCTGGCACTGATTCAGGAAACCACTTTTTTTTTACCACCCTCTGTGAAACTCATTTCCAGCACAACACCCATTAGATGAGCTGATACAGGGGAAAAAAAATCAGAGTGTTTTATTACTGGCTGTGGCTTTCTTCACCGACTATGGATTTGATCCCAGGGCATCCTTTCCTGAAGTTTTCTTTTTTTTTATTGTATTTTTTTTTTTCACTTTTGCTGCTTGATATTTCAGGCATTTTATATATTCAGACAGTGACTAGAATCCATGGGGACTACCCCTACATACATCCCAAATGCGAGTTTTAATACTAATCTCTGCAAAGTCTGCCTACTGAGATGTGTTCATCCTGTAGATTTGGAAGTGTAGCTGCCTCTCCCATGGGATGGGACATGGTCATAATTATGCAGGGAAGTTTTTAAACACCTGATTGTCTAAAAATATGGGAATTTGGAGCATGGTGATTGCCAGGTAGTCTGAGATTACTGGTCCACCCAGGTCCCTGTGTCCTGTTTCTAGCAGTAGCCAGTGGAAGAGGAGAAGGAGGTACAGGAGATGCTGCAGTAGGTGTGGAGTTGCTCATGTCTATCAATATTTCATGCTAAGTCTGCAAAGAAAGAGACTGTTTTAAGCCTTGAAACATGATTTTCCCATCTATTTTCCTATACTCTTTTATTGCTAAGTATTTTAACTTCAGCTACTGTTGGCAATGTGCACTTCTCATTCGCTCTTTGAAGCTGGCTGTGTGTGATGATTAGAGCTTGTAGGTCACTGGAGAATTTTGTGTGTGAGCAGGTGGTGAATTTTAGCTGTCCCTTGGCTTGTAGCACATAAGCATAGCAACCAACTCAGTGACAGCAGATTTGGTGCCAAGACTAGGTGTCACCATTTTGCTATCATCAGTAACCTGGACTGCATGCTGTGGCTGGGACTTGGTTTGAGGTCCTTCTCAGCTACTGATGCTCACTTGGGTAGCGAAGGCAAAGGAAACCACGATGTCAGTGCCAGTGATAAGTTTGTGTTTTCTGTTCTGTCTCTGCAAGGAATAAAGGCATACAAAGGAGTGAAGCCGACAGTCTCAATTACATTTAAAAGTGAGCATGACCAATCCACCTGGAAACTGATGGGGGTGTTAACAATAATTCTGTGGGACTTCAAAGTCCAGCTCTGAACTTGGAAGAAACCTTCCTCCTTGGTAGGAGAAATGCATTTTGTTTATCTCTCCTGTCAATCTGGCAGCCACTCTGAGTGAGGGGACTCTTCATTATTAATAATCCCACGAAGTAGTATTTTAAATTTTTATGGTTTGCACTTTGCAGCACCTGAACCACAATATATTACATACGCCGTGGCAGTGAATTGGGAGTTACAGCAAGGCTGCATGTCCTTTTCCAAATGAATAATTTAAAGTTTTCACAATGCCAGTTATGTTAAGTATTATTATTCATTTCTTCAGGGAAAACCATAGAGCTCAAACGCAAATATGAAGAGGCAATAAATGACGTTACGTTTAGCCAGTCTGAGACAAGACTCAGAATTCATATCAGTTCGTTTTCTGAAACACTTACTTCATCCCATTGCTGGAAAATCCTTTTTAAGGTTCCTTGCTTAATGTGATATTTTTCCATTTGTCAAATTTCACGTCTACTCTGCTCCTTTCTCCTCAAAGCAAATGCTTTTAATATAGTCCACTTGGTTAGAAGCTTGCTTTCTTCTTTCTTTCAGCATCCCAGATCTCTAGATTTCCCAGCACTCTCCTACTGTTTACTTTCTCAAGGTTGTCGATGATGGATTTCCTGCTGGTGTACACAGATTCTCATCTGTTGTTTCTCACCTCTGTACACCTATAATTTTCCAAAGCATCACTACAGAGAAGGTGCCTGGTCCTGCATTCATTAAAGCTGAGGAAAGGTTTCATATTGATTCCAGTGGTGTCACTAGCTTTAAGCCTAGAATAATAAGTGCATTTAGGTTTTAGGGCTCGATAAATGTGTTAGCAAACAGCATCATTAGAAAAATCTTGCTTGTGTGGAGCAGCATGATAGATATGGCTTGTTGTCCTGGCACGTCTGGGTTTTTGTAACTTTTACAGGCCATTCTCTGCACACTGCTACTGAGCTCTTGCAGAAAAGTGTTTGAGGGGTTGGAATGAAGAACCAGAAGAAAGAGAGAGAATAGGAAGTAAAAACCTTTCAAGGCATAGAGAGTGCTATTACATCCACTAACCAGGATGATTGAGGACAGCGATTCTGCAGGGAGCTGCCATTTTCCATAGAGTACCTGACTTCCTACCCACCCCAGCCACATCATGCTAGCCCCTAATCCCAAGAATGTTATATGGAGAATGTGCTGGAGCTACTATTACCAGTCTGTTAATGAAAACCAGAGAAAACACGGTGTGCTGTAAGGATCAGCCAGCTGTGCTCTTCTTCCTGACTCAACCACCAGTTGCTGGTGTGACTCAGCACATTGCTAAGCTTTTTTTTTTTTTTTTTTTTTAATCCTACTCCTCCACCAGTGATATGGGTATACTGGGGTTATGCTGGTATGTAAGGTGCTTTGAGTGGTCTTTGCTGGAGAATTCCACAGGAGCCCTAAGCATCACTATTGTAGCTGGCTGTGGGAAGGTGCCTGAAGGCAGCTTAAGCTCTGATCTGGCCAAACTGCTTAAATGCACACTTAACTTTAAATATCTGACTAAAGCTGCTGATGTTAATACGACTACTTGCATGCTTAAGTGCTTTGCTGAATTGGAAGTTGATGAATTCAGATGCTAGATAAACTTGGTTATGGAGGAAGCTGCAAGGATCTCAGTGTAGATTTCTGTAATTAGACATGTCTTTTTCCTGGTCCATGGAAGCCTTTTTCTCTCTTCCTGCACTTTCCTATAGTCAGTCTGCAAGCTTCATCTATTAAGTAACTTTAAAAGAACAGTTTTATTTTGAATGTAAAATGAAAAAAGACCCGGGTAATTTATTTATGTCCCCTTTGTTACATCTGCCATAAAGAGCACAGTCTCTACAATTTAAAGGTGGATTGTCTCTGGGAAATACTTTGAGAACTTTAAGAACAGGTCTTTAAGAACAGGTCATGGCAGCAACATAATTTGCAGGGAGGTCCCCTGAGCTGGTATTCATCTAAGCTCCATCCACAATACAGACTTTAGAGGACTGCAGAGGTCCTGGACTAAGCTGGCAGGGAGGCTGCTCTCTTTGGTGGACGATTACAACACAGAAGGTGGGGCACAAGCATAGCCTGGGGCTGGATCAGGGCCTAGATAATGAAACACAAAGACTGACAAATGCCCAGGGAAGTTCAGAGGGTATTTATCCAGTAATCACAAAGGCTCAGACATTCTGAAAAGCTCATGGGACTGTTCATGCTTTTTAATATTCATTTACAGGTGTGCAGGTTGCTTCATGAGATGAACAAAAATAACAATAATTCTCTGCCCCATTAAGCTTGTGGTAAGGGATGCCAGCCTAAACTTGCCACACCCTCCTCACCTTGAGGAGTAGGAGTTGAGACAAGCCTTAGGGAGTGTGCAGGAGGAGGTGAGAGCTCAAGGAGGCAAATGGAGAGAACAGGCAGAGTGGTGTTTCTGCTGTGGGGGTGGAGAGGGGGCTAGTTATCTTTTCTGGGAGTATTCAAGAGACTACTTATCCATTTAGGCAGTGGTTCGATTGTTTGCATTTATTGTCTGTACTCAGGAGCATTTTGTCAGCTCTGGAGGTTACACCCTCAGAGCAGTTCGTTTCCAGCATTACAGAGATGGGACTGAGGAGATGGGCATTTCTTTCACTTCAGTTTGCTTTGAATTGCAACCTACACAGGACCCCAATTTTATACTCCCTTTCACCAGTTTCAATCAAGAATAACTCTACTGAAGTCAGCAAAGCTGCAAAACGGACAAGAAGAGGAAATGAGAATCATTCTGTTTGCTGTGGTTTGTAATAAATGCCAGTAGCTCTCCCAGGAAACCTGTCGTGATGTGAGATGAATGTACCTTGTTTGCATTGAAACAGTGGGATCCTGGGCTCAGATGGAACTGCTCTGGGGCAGCCAGTGATAAATGAACACTGATCATTGCGCTGACTGTGGAGTCAGTGGGGGTTTTATTACTGTACATCCAACAGCAATTTGGTTAGAATTTCTGGGAGACTTTACTGCCACGAATTTTTTTCTCAGTGACAAAATGGTAAGAAAAGGTGAAAAAGGAGTGGTGGCAGGGAACAGGGGCAGGACGAATCTTCTTTCTCACCCAATCCAAATCAGAAAACTGGAAAATGAAAACAACCCAAGTAGCAAAACCCCAATAATGCTAAAACTATAGGAAAAAAATTCTCTGTAAGATTAATTATTATTTTTCTAAATTTGCACTTAGATTAATAGTTTGTGACACTCACAACTGACACATGCATGGGAGGCTGTCAGTGTAGCTAAAAACTGTGTGTGGGGCTGCCTGTGTACCTGTGTGTTGTCTGACTGTGCACGTCCGTCTCTTGATACTGCTGAGGTAGCTCTGACTGGGGTGGGCTCAGTAGTGCAGGAGGCTCAAGGAGTGTGATGAACACAACTCACTTTCCAGAAGCCTTTGCGTGGGCATCCCAATGGCAGCTCGTTGGATGGAGAGGGGGTGAGCATTGCTGGAAAAGTGGGATCCATGCTCAGGCTTATTTATTTGGACTGGAGGGGCCTGAACAAGAGGTAGCTCTTTTCTTCTAAGTGTGCACCTCATGCCTTCTGCAAAATTGCATTTTTGTCATTACTGCCACAATATTGAATGCTACCCACACACTACAGGTTTTTAGTTTCCTCTTTGTCCTTTGTCATTTTATTTCTGTGCTGTCCTTTAAAGAGGAGACCTTACTGACTGCCCTGTCTTTCTTCTGCTGAGTAATTCCACCAGGTGTCTGACAAAGATACTTCTGGAGAGCAGATATTTAGCTTTTGCAATGCCAAAAGGTATTGAGCAAAGGTACTTCTTCCCTCCCCTACTAAAGCTTTTTGATACCTCTGCAAATCATGGACCAGCAAGATGACTATGGCTCTACGCACACACATTTCACTGCTGGCACTGTCAGCAAATTGTGTTTCAAGTAGCTTCTGATCTGGCTGGGGATTGAGCTAGCTTATTTATTTGCAGGCATGACTAACATTGCAACTGGACTTAAATATGATGCCTTGTGGAGGACTGTGTGGGTTTATTTTCACTCTCATGCTGTATCCCTGGAGAGAGCATAATTCAGACTTTCCTGCTTGTAGGATATTGATTGAATATAGCAGCAGTTAAATATCCATAAGAAAACTGGCATTAATGACAAAGAATGGAAGAAAATTATATTATGTCTAGAAACAAATAAGGCTTTTAATTTTTTTTTCTCATATTCTGGCTTCATGGTCCTTCATTAAGAGAGTTTGTGGAAAAGCCCACATGTATATTTAAAAATTTTGCCTGCAACTAAGCTTTTTATCAGGCAGGAAGGATGTGAAATTGGAAGAATTGGATATTGTGACTTGTAGGCTTGAAAAGGAGTGTATGTAATTTCTAAACCCTGTTTGACAGGTATTGATGGCTGACATTCTCTAATTTGCTGTACTGGGTTTACAGAAGGCCAGCGAGAAAACTTGGAAGCTAGGTGCCAGCTGCTTGGAGTCCTGAGTGCACTTGCCTCCTTTTGAGTGAGAAAATGAGGTTGTTGCTTGTTTGTGACTCAGAACTAACCTGGGCCTGTTCACCTCGGCTGAAGAGGGGGCTTTGCTTTGCTTTGCTTTGCTTAGTCCCCAGTGTGCTGGACTGCGTTTCAGAGCCCAGTGGGGTTTCATTCCATAGTAGGTTCAGAGTAGGCTTAGGGTGCATCCCAAACCTGCCAAAGCAGCCTTGCCCCCATGTGCCATTTCCCATCATCTGTGTTGTGTCATCAGAAATCCTGAGTTCCAAAATGCTAATATAAATATATTTGGGTGGCTTTTTGTCCCCTCATATTCCCAAGTGTTAATGTTGCAAATGCTACTGTAATAAATACTATTGAGAAGGATTTGCTGAAGGATGTAAATATTCATCAGTCTTTAATGATTTGCATTTGAATCCAGAAAATTGGCTTATAACTTCTCACTGATTTTCTCTCACTCTGATTTTCACAAGGCATTAAGTGTGGGAGGATTAAATACCTGGGGTTTTCTCTGGTCCAAATGAGACTTTGCTATCGTCATTTAGAAATAAGTTCTTCATTAGCTGGTAACTCAACCTTGTGCACCATTTAATCTCTTTCAATCCTTCAAGACTTTTTGTTTCTAACAAAGAGCTTTAGGATCACTCTTGTCACTCTAGTACGAAGGAGTCACCACTCCTGGAGTATTTAATTTTCACTTTGGGAAGGCTGACGGCTGCAATGCAGAATGGGGAGACCAAAAAATGGACGTGTTGGCCCAGGCAGAGAGAGCTTTGATGTTCTTTTTATCCTGTTGTGTTTAACCTATCCAAACTTTGCAAACCACACCAAACAGTTGTACACTTTGTGGACCTTGTCACTGGTTAGGGAATCCTGTGCAGAACTGCAGGAGTAGCGTGTGCTGAACCACAGCCCCCTCTCTAGGGGTGAGCCTTGGCTCTTGTCCAGTGCTGAAGACAGGCTGTGTTGTCTCCTGCTCCTCCAGCTCGAGTAAGATAGTGTGGCTATGCTGCAGGTTCTCCCGGTGCTATTTAGCTGCATTGGCTCATGGATGGGTAGTCTGTGAAGGTTCTTGTGTATAATGGGATGGATACACTCGCTCCTCTGGAGGGCTCTTAGTTTCAGAATACAGCCCCAGTGACTGTCCCCTCTAGGAGCAGTTGGCATTAGGTGTTATCTTTTTTGCGTTCGCAGTGAGTACGTTTTACAAAAAAATATTTAGGGTCATTCTAGATTACAAATAAATTCAGTGTAGACTAACAATACAATTTTGGTAATTTCACTGTACGCTTTTAAAAGCCACTTAGGGCTTCTCCATTGGTGTAAGATACCTCATTTTTATAAGATGAGCAAGACCTGGAATAGTCAGCAAATGACACTGAAGCCTTCTGGAGAATACCCAAGGTGATGGGATGAGATTAATATGGGTAATATGGAGTCTGAATAAATGAGACACCAAGTGGCCTAAATTTAAATTTGCTACAGTAGAACTTGTTAGGATGGGGCTTTTAATAAATGATGCTCTTCTTTAGGATGGGCTGTTATTCTGTGTGTTCTGCATGTTCAATATGATATAAAAAATTATATGCCTAGTTGTAAAAATGGGTATTAGACATTTTGCTGTCAGCTATTTTAAGACTCCCTGTGATAAGCTTGCTGTCCTAGGTGTCTATATCTGCCTATTAGTCTGTTTCTCTGAGTTCCTGAGCGTATGTGTTAATTTATGGTTCTAAGATATTTGTGTAGGTGCAGGGGATGGTTTATAAAGAAAAAGCTTAGATAACAAAAAAAGTGTATGGTGTGTGCAGAAACCTTAAAAGTGTTGATATTTTCTAGGTAATTGTGAAAACAAGAACAGAGTATCAGCCTGACCAGAAGAACAAAGGAAAACTCAGAGTGCCCAAAATTGCTGAATTCACAGTCAGTTTCACTGATGGTGTAACAGAAAGACTAAAGGTAAGAAATGGTCATTCTGCTGCCTTCTAATGCAAGTGCCATTCATTGTAAAGTAACTGGATCAAAGTGACTGGAAAGGCCTAACAAATATAACACTCCACTCACCACTAAGGTCAAAGAGAGGTTTATCTGCATGGCTATAAAGCTTTTTTTTTTTTAGGATAGGCATGAAAATATCTTCATAACTAGATCTAAAGTAGGAAATGTGAAATGTTTTCCTTTTCCCAGGAAAGGTAATGAAAATATTTTCCAGGCCAAATTGAAAATAAAGCAAGTTTGAATCTTCTTCTCAAACATTTGTGTTTAAAAACACTAAGAGAAATCACAGTGAAGAATGATTGAAAGAGTTTCACGTTTTGAAAATTCTTCTATTGTCAAACAACCTTTTTAATATTGAAATTATTTTCTTAGTATATTACTGTAGATTTAAACCAATTTCAAACAGGATTAGAAGAGACTTGTTAAACTAGTATTCAAGGATATCCTGTCCTGTAAGAAATTTCGGTTTGCAGGAACTGGAAATTTCTGATGAAAAATGTTTCCCTGAGAGATTTTCAACAGACTCTACTTGAACATGGAAAGAAACTCATGAATTATTAAATGCCTTCAGTTCCTGTTGACTGCAGCATATTAGAATGGATCAGTTTCTCCTAAAAATTAGACTCCAAGCATGTAGCTGCTAGTATTTTCTTTCTTTTCATTGAGAAGATACAGTGCTTTTCCTAAACCACAGAACATGGGAGTGATAAAAATGTGAGATCTGATTTTACATTTCTGAAGTCAGAGGAAATATCAATGATTTGAGAGGAAAACATAGAGAGTAGGCAGTGCCTAGATACAGTCCTGCTCCTTGAAAAGCTAGTATTGGGCTTATAAATTTTTGTGAAAGGGTATCATCCTCCACAGTTAACAGGAATTGACTCAAGGAACTGAATAATCTTTCATTTAGCCTACTTGTCTTTAGTTTTGTGGGAAATAACTTTATTATCATTATTTCCTAATAATTTAGAATAAAACTATCACTTTTAAAATTGGAATGTGACCCAGGAAAAATTGTTCCTATCCATCCTTGATAAATTTCAAGATAAGGCTTGTTTGACTTACTGAAATGTTTAGCTTCTCTCCTCTGAAGCCTACAGAATGGCAATTATGCTGTTTTTTTCCAGAATAGTGAATACTAACATATATTTCACAATAACAATTCTGTTGCTTTCATCCAAGGTATATAAAGCCATAATTTATTCTTAAGAGGTCTGTGAATAAATGTTTATAGCTTCATTTTTGTTTGCTTGTTTTTGTTTGTTTGTTTGTTTCCAGTGGATATCACATGTTTTGATCTAAATTACTTACCAGGTCTTTACACGCTGTTGATTTTCACTGAATTCTTCACTGATCTTATTGTGTGTGTAGTACCTATCTACCACCAACAGTGACTCTCTGTTGGTACCACTAGCGCAGCAAACAGCAAATTAGCCACAGGTAAATCCCAGCCTTGGAAACCACAGCAGACATTTTCCAGTGTGAGCAATGTACAAATCAGAACCAGATACAATGTGCCTGAGAAATAACGGTAGGCGTAGAGTCTCCTGGAAGTGATGTGTTGGCTTGTCACCAACAATAAATGCCATTGCTGACATTGTAAGTAAGGCTTCTTCACTGGGTATATAAAACTTAATCCTGCAGCTCTGAACAGTGTAAGGTCACTGTAAAACCAGGTTTTAATCCCATCAAAAGAGCTGGCCTTGTTATTTAAAAGAGCAACAAAGAACATCTCATCCCTATACACTGTAACTGGAGGCCCACAGGTTAGCTGTATAGCTCATCCACTGCTATGGATAAATCTCATTTCATCCACTCCTATAGAATATTTTATTTTTCCCATTCTTCAACCACCCAAATCGCTGTAACATTTAAACCTCTTATTTCATTGTATTTTTTCCTCTCCCCATCCTGTTTTCAGTGGGATTCTCCCATTGCTCTCAGTGGGGAGAGCTGGAAGCTCCAGCTGTGGCACAGCCCTGGCAGAGGCTGAAGCTGCTGCGTGGTGGGGATGGCTGTGGGACATAGTGTGGGAGGCTGTGGGAGCTGTGCCTCTTCCTAAGCAGCCTGGCACCATGACAGTTTCATTTTTAAGCTATTTGCTTCTCCTGAAGTCCATATGATTTTCATTCTCTGCTCTTCAATGTCAACTTATTAATCACTCAGCCTCTCATCTAATACTGGATAAGACTATAAGCCTCTCCCTGCCTGCTTTTCATAAGGCTTCCATGTATCGTATTAAGTTTGTAGTATTATTTCCTGACAAAAAAGAGCTGAGATAATAGGTAATATTTCATTACCTTTTGTACTTTCTTTTATTGCACCACATTTTTATACCAGTGCATATTTTTAGAGAAGTTATTAAAAATACTGCCCTGTGGTTATAAACAGGCCTATTATCTGGTACTGATGAAATCATTTTACATTTGTTTTTTTGTAAGAGGAAATCATAGTAAATACTTAACTTTTATTATCTCAGTTTGGCTACACTTTTAAAAGCTTAAAAAAAGAGAATATAAATGAGCTCATCATATTTTCTGTTGCTGGCTGATTGCTTTGCATAGCCTTCCAGTATGTGATGTGTTGGAAATGCCATCCACAACTTCTTGCTAACATGCTGATTAAAATTAAAGTATTCATCTGTACTTGAGCTGGGCTGTGGGTAGCTCTACGCTGGCAGAAGCAAGTAAATCATCACATTGATTTTTGCAAGATAAATGATGGAGGGAAAGGCCAACAGTCCGTCCAAGAGTAGATGGTCCATTGGTTTAGTGCACTCCAGATATGTGAGAGCTGAATGGGAGGTGCACGTACAGTTACTGTGGGTCCACAGCAATGCTTTTGCTGCTACAGCTCCACTAATCTGTGTATGAGGAGCAATATGTCTCAGCACATGGTGCCTGTATTTTGGGGAAACTGGAGAGTAAGACAATGCAAAGTGAGATGTGTTGTATTTTACTTTTCACCCAAATGGTAGAATTACCATAAATACAAACAGAAATATGACAAAGTGAGTATCATTAATGAGTGTGTGTGGAAAAATGCTGCTGGACTCCATATTTATACCTGTGCTCCCCACCCACTCATAACCTCTCTAGAGGTGTTTTCAACATTTAGGTTTCAGTCTAAGAAGTGCTTTTCTTTCCTCTCAACTTCTGGTCGCTTGGTATGGGAATGTTATCAGGGCAGAAGGAAACTCTTCCCAGGTTCTGGATTTATTTTTTTTATTTTTTTTCTTCTGAGTCATATAGCTGCCTTATACATAAGAGTGGGATCTCTGGGGGAAATTTTGGGACCATATGAACATGGCAGTCAAATCCACAGATGCCCTTTATTCTGCCTTTTGGGTATCTTTTATTGAAGAGGCTAATGAATTATTAGCCAGCTTTCCTGCATGAGCAAGCCAGAGCCAGAATTTAAGCTTATGCATGCATATTTTTCATCCATCCAGAATAGCACAGATCTGAGCTCTTTAATTATCGTAAAGAAGAGACTGTCCCTAGGCAACGGTTCTTATTTCATACTACCTCTTCCAGGAATTTTAGATAGCTTCTCCAACTTGTCACATCTCCTAATAGATGAGATTATGATTCTCTATAGCTCAGCACATGGTGTCCTGGAAGTTTGACCAATTAGGCTTATTCTTCAGCTGGATGAGTCACCCCATACATACTTTATAACAAATATTTAAATAGGTGTGTGTATATGGGTTACAAAAAAATGATGTTAAAAAAGCATTAAGCCATCCATACATAAAGGAAATTTCTTTTATCGTTTTACTCCTCCACAAAGAAGCAGTGGCAACTTTTTTTTCTAAGCTGACTGGCAGTGATTTATAGACCTTGCCTCCTCCAGACTGCTTATGCCTTTGGAGTGTGTCCCTCTAGGAAGCTTCTGAACTGCAAAGATCTTGCTTTGCAGTAATGATGAATACCAAGGTTTCTTGGTCTGGAGGGGAAATGGTATCTGGTGCTTGCCTTCCATTTTGCATGCTTTGAAGGTAGCACATGTTACCACCATGCTTTGCCACGCAGTGATGACATTGAGGTGCATTAGAAAAGGTCTGCAAATGTGTTGACTCTCTAACTTTCATTGATGGACAACAAATCTAACCCTTTAGCATCTGAGGCAGGGGTGACTGCTTCTTTTTGCCAGCTATGTTACAGCTTTTAAGAACAAGCTCTCATATGTAAGTGTCATCATTCCCATGGATTCCTGCCCTTATTTCTTTCTGTTGGTACTGAAATGAGATGGAATACTCTTCTGCTTTTCAAGCAGATTATCCATTGAATGAAGTCTTGTTACTTCTGGAGGACAGGATTTCCAGTGACTCCTTTTGCCTTCAAATCACTCTAGATAACATAGAAATCAACTAGAAGCATTTATAAGGTGCAGAGTGGGTTTCTACCCACATTCTTGACTGTGACTTAGATGAAGCTTGTGTTTGAGACATCAGCAGCCTGCTGAAGAAAAAACAAGATGGAGAACGGTTGCTGATGGATTTTGTGCCAGATTCAATCAGGCCCAGTGAGTGTAGGCAGACCTGTGCTAGCCCTGAGTTTGCCCCAATTGTTCTAGCTCCAAATACCACCAGAAAAGTACGGGAGCTGTCCTTCAGTGTAGGTTTACAGCATGTAGCATCAGGCTGACACATGTAACTCCCTGTTGGTTACTGGTTTTGCACAGATTGCTGTCTATTACACAAATAAGTTCACATGCAACCAGTTTGACCTCTGTTACCACTACATGCCACAGAGCTATTCATCACTGCCTTTTCAGGGAGACAGTGATTTAATGACTGTTAGCTGGGTGACAGTTACTTACCTTAGTTATCTGACTTCTCAAATCTTCCACAGTTCCTTCCTTTTCATGGATCATTTTGTTAAAGAAGTTGAAGTTATCAGTCTTTCAGAGTTGGAACAATTAAACTATGTACTTGTCTTTGATAGAACAAGTTGGGAGTGGGTGTACAGGGGAGAAATTGAGGTATTTAAGATGTTTTCTTATGAGCAATTTATCTACCTGGAAAAATCATCTGCAAGTGATTACTTCACTGGAGAAGACTGGAAACCTCACTCTTTTTGCTGCATGTTGGCAAGATCCATTTTCAGAGTCACTGGCTGTGTAATCCATTCCTATTCAGTATGCAATGACAGTATATTTCTTATCATTAGATCAATGCTCGCCTCCCTCCACCCTGAAACTGCTCTGATATGTGCAGATCCAGTAAGCAGTGGATGTAATCATTCATCACGCCATCACATTATCACACATCATCAGATTCTTAAAATATAGTGGAACCCATTCAAATGTTTCTGTTATTGAAATACTCATACCAAACCAAATATTTTCCTCTGACCTAATGTGAAAGACTTGGAAAAAAAACAGTTTGTCTTCAGTCACACCCTACAAAACAGTCATTGATGCAATAATTGTTCATTATCAAAACCAAGCCAATATCTGAAATAATTCCTAATTAACAAAGATTTTTCTGGGCCAGGGTTTATTTTCCTGTTGGTAACAACTTCACTGAAATGGAAGATGCTTTCCCTGCGTGCACCTCTAGCATCTGGCCCATTGAGTCCCTGGGGTATTCAGCTAGATCTTGTAGTAGAAGGGTCCTCATGTGACAGGCACTGCAGTTCAGAGGAAAGTCAGGTCCTGGGCTTATGTGCTTGTGGAGGAAGGTCGTGGTCACTTTCTTTCTGTAGGTAAGATGTGCTGAGGTGTGAGCACAAGATGTTGCTGTGCAGCCTCTGAGCTGCCAAGTGTCTGCACCAAGAGCGTAGCTCTGAGGAACACCTCGTTTCCCCCAGTGCATGCTTTTATCTACCTGCCCACCCTCCCCTTGTTTATAAAGGGCATGTCACCATTGCAGCTGTGTACATGGCAACTCTCCCTTGCTCTGCTGCACACAGACCCAGCCCCAAATGTGGCATTCCTCTCTTTCTGTTCCCCATGCTTCCTCTTCCCAAACTTCCCTTACGTGCCATGTTTCCTTCAAAGTTCTCCACAGGACGTTCTGCTTTCACCTGTAGGCTGTTGCTTTATGCTGATAGTTCTTCCTCTAACCTACAAAGGAACGAATTGCAGAAAAATGGCACGGGGCTTTTCATTGTGCCAATTCAATAGCTAAATACATTTAAAGATTCCTTTAATTGTCAAGTTACCAGAGGGTAGGAGTAACTCATAGAGAAGGGACTCCTCTGGGTGTGAGCAGGACAATTTT
Organism: Merops nubicus; assembly: GCF_000691845.1. Lineage (NCBI taxonomy): Eukaryota > Metazoa > Chordata > Aves > Coraciiformes > Meropidae > Merops > Merops nubicus. The sequence continues at coordinate 193,090 of NW_008625262.1, read as the reverse complement.
CCATACTGCTTTTTAATCCTAACAATAACAATGTTACCATGGTGACTGCCACATCACATCGGTTATCTGGAAGATGCAGAGTGGCTGCTGAAAGATCCCATTACACTGACTAATGTGAGTGGTGCTCAAGGGAGGGAGCATGCTCTAATACACAGAGATTTTTCTCACTTTGGTGGTAATTGCTGCTGTGGCTAGGATGTTGTTTCCAGGCTGTACAGCACTCAGATTAGCTGTGTGATCCAGGAGAACAAGGGACAAAGCAGAGGAAAATCAGAAAGGTGCAGGCACAAAGGAGCAGTGGCAGTAGCATTCAGGCATCTTGTTGCTCTGGCACCAGCATCAGGGGTGGTACAGTGATTTCCTGTTGAGCCTTACATTCAAAGAGGGGCTCGGAGAGGTGTCGGTATGAAGGGGTTGATTTCAGTCTCCCAGGACTGATTTGGAGGCTTATTCACTTCTCTGGGGAGTTTTCAACTATCCACCAGGCAATCTCCATTTCCAGTAGACTGAAGTGCAGCAGGCATGTTCTTCTTGCAAGGTGTCAGGCAGCCCTCCCTTCACCAAAGTCTTCTCCAGACAGTGATGGAGTGACTTGTCTCTGAATCCATACTTTACCTTCTCTTTGGAGGCTGAATATTTTCAGCTGCAATGCAGAGAGTCACAGTTTCTCCTTTCTCACAAATCCACTGTCTAGCCTTGCCTGGGCTTGTGTCTCCTTACATCTGATGCAACCTAACACCTGCATGGATTCAGACTCTCACTTGTGTGTATGAATGGAAATGAGAAATGTTATCATCTTTCTGCCTGACCTCAGAAATCATTCTTCTTCAATCGTGGCTGTAATGGGAAGAGAAGAGGAGGGTCATATCTGTCCTAGCTGGTCTCACAGCTTGCATGGAGGTAGACAGATGAAGCCAATTGTGATCATCAGTGACAACTCAGAGCTCTGAGGATGAACCAAATGTGGATTTGTGGATCAGTTGGCAGAAAACAGACATTTCTGATCCCACACCCAGCATGGTACTATAAACTCTGCATGATTTCCCCTGTCTGGGTAAAAGTCTCTGTTTTGTAAGAGTTCACAGCTAATACCTGGCTTTCTGGTACAGGCTAGGTCCCAGAAAAATGAAGGCAGAAAGAATTGCCATGTTGAAAACACACACAAGAAAAGTATATTTTGATTTTATGAAAGTGCTCTATATGACTAGGTTAGGGACCACCTACCAAAGCAAAGAGGAAAAAAAAGACATGTTTTTTATATGAAATGGATCATTCCTTAAAGTATATTCTTGGTTTATATTCTTTTTTACAGAAAAATACTCTTTGGCAAAGTCAGGAAAAACATCTCAAATATATTTTTGCCATCTGTGAGCACTGACAATTATCAGCTGAAGAGCTTCAGCATTATTTTTTTTTCCTTTAGTTGATTTTGGAGAGAAGAAGAAAGCTAACAGCTATGCAGAAAATGTCTAAAAATGGAAGTCATGGAGAACATTCACATGACTAAAGGTTTGTGGGGTAGACCTGCTGAATCTAGATTCTCCAGACCATGATATATTGGAGGAAGAAAGATGTTACAGAGCAGAAACTTCAACCTCAACTGACCCTTTGCTTTGGAACAAAATGCTTGAAAAAGATTTCCATAAGAGACTACATGGAGATACCCATTCAGCTAATTACAGAATGCACCTGCAGTTTCCATTTAGTCTGAATGATTTCTTACACTGCATCTTTGTCTTCAGCAACAGTGCCATGTTTCACTCTGGTACCTCGGCCACCCCACAGGAAATCTTATTTGTTGGGTAATTTTCTTGTCAGCAGTTGAGGTAGAATGAAATATGCTTAATGGTAATTTGGCTAATGTAGCAAAAGGTACTGAATGAGATGGAGGAAGAAACAGTTTTCAGTTGACTGAAGCCAAGGAAAAGTTTATTGGCTGTTGTGAAGTACTTTTTGAATGATTAAAACAAAAACAAAACAAAACAGAAGACCAGGGAAGTGAAATGCTTCACTCATACTTTTTTTTTTTCCATGTAGTACTTCATTTTGTCTATTTATAATGCAGCACAGGCTGCTGATTCAATGTTAAACAGACCTGAGCTGCCTCTTGTTAGTACTTGCAGATGTATTAAGCCTGTTGGGTCAGATCCACAGCTAATGGAACTGGCCTCATGCCTTTGAAGGCATGATAATCAGCTAGATTATTCATTTTTGTTGTTTGTTTTTAAAAGCGTAGCTTTTGTAAGTCATTTGCTGGAATAAAGCTCCACATTTCTAATTTAAAATGGAAAGGCTTTTAATTCTTAAGTTTCCCAGGGGACACTTTGCTCGCCAAGTCCTCACTTTGTCCTTGTATGAAGTATCCACATAATAAGTTTTTTAAGAGAAATGGGTGTACTGGACCATGAATGCTGCCATATTATTAATTTTCTGATCCATGATGGCAGACATAGGTGCTGAAATGCCTGTGAATATGTTGACCTTCTTGAAGGAACAAACTTCCAATTGATTTTTTTTCAACCACCAGAGCGCACTGAACAAAGGTGTTTTAATTTGTGCAAGCTTGACCTTTGTTTTCATTTTATCTAAGAAGTCCACAGGACTGGGGAATGGAAGGGGAAAGTTATCTTTTGCCTTCGTGTATAAAGACTTTCAATCATTCTGGATGTTTTTAAATCCAGTCTTCTGTTATTGGTGGCTGATGAGGAACATGGTAGTGACAAAAGTAAGATTGAAATATAAGAAAATGATGGGAGAGGCAAATACACAAGAAAACCTACCTAGAGAAATACCATTTGATGCTTTAGCCTGGTACCTTGATACTCAAGTCTGAAAACTTTGCCCTGCCTGTGGAAGAAGGGAATTTCATAAAGCAACCAGACCTCAGCTTTTTCCCTAGAACCAGTCTGACCCCTGGCCATGGGATGGTGTTGGTGCTTGGGTGGTTTTGCACACACAGGCCCAGAAGAAAAACAGACTTTTGGGGACGTAGATGCTTGCAGCTTTGGGTGGATCTTGCTGGACTGTCTGTGAGCACCAGAGGGGAGCGAGTTGTGGTGTTGGACCTGAGTGTGTGTCAGGTGAAAGCCAGCAGCAGAGCAAAGAACTCAACCTGCATTTCCAAAAGCTGTTGCTGTGTGCTAATCCCCAGACCCATTTTCACTCAGGGCTCCTAATGCTTTCCCTCTACCAAATCCAGCGTGAGGGAACTGGGGAGAGAGGGTGATGTTGCACGTGAGACTCCTAGGAGGTTGAGTCTTGGCAGGCAAGACGTAGGCAAGGAGACATTTTATTGATTACTTGATTTATCTTGTATTCTTGTTAATGCATTTAAAAAGGGCCCTTGATGAATTGAGGCATCCATTGTCATGTCCCACGTGAAGTGACTGGAGGAATTGTCACAGCCAAGACTTCGCACAACACAGTGGGAGACTGCAGCATGTTGCTGGTGAAGAGTTAGCTGTGGAGAGCATCTATCTGTCTACTGCAATCCCACTAATTGAAAAACTATCTCAAATTAGTGATCTGGAAGGGAGCCTCTTCCACCATTGCTCAGCTCATGAAATGGTGTGTCAGGTGTTATTAGGACCATGGGTTTGGCAAGAAGAGCACCTTTATAAGAAATGTTCATGAGTCACCCCACTTGTTTAATTTTGGAGTTTAGCTTCTTTCTTTTGAAGGTAGCAGGGTCAGGAAAAAAGGAGAGAAGGCTTATGATAATTGGAAAAGGAAGAAAATATTCCTGTAGGGGGAGAAGACCTTTAAACACCTGGTCTGCCAAAAAGGCCATGTATGTATTTGTCCTTCCTAGAAACAGTATTATATCATATTGATAGACCAGCCTATTCTGATGAAGGATTTTTAAAATAGCATTAAATGGCAGAAAAGAAAAAGCAAACCACACTGAGCTATTTATTTACCTAAGTGGAAATTCACTAATATTCAATGGTGGAAGCATCCTTACTGAACATGGCATTTTAGAACTTCCATAAGAAATGAGGGCTTGGAAACTAAACCATGAGTTTTCCATTCAAGGGTTTTAACTTGGCACAGAAAGACGTCATGCAGACCACAGCTGGCACCAGACACAGTTAAAAAGATCTGAGGCTATTAGTGCCTAAACAGCCACTAGAAATTATATTACATGATGGAGACAGGCTAATATAATTGAGCCAGCTACTTATTGTGTGCATAATTTAATTATTTGACAAATTGCTTAGAAACACAGTGTTCTTGTTCCACACTCGTGCTGCACTCCTGGTATTACAAGGTGCAGAGCAGGTGAATTGTTGGTGGGTCTGTTGTCATCTTGGAAGAGGGACGTTTTTTAAGATTTGCAGACTTGGAGAGGTCCACTGGCGTAGTCATGGAGGAGTGGTGTATGTAGAGGTGGGTAGAGCCACAAGGACATGGCTGGGACAGCAGATTGGCTCAGGGACAGCTAGTGCTGTTTCGACTGGATAACTTTGAAGCTTTAGAGTAGATGGAGAAATTACTCTTTGCTCCATGAGTGTTTTGGACTTCGATTGCTCGGCTATGTGGGCTGAAAGGGACCCATGACATAGTGGAGCAGATGTGAGGTGTTTTCCAACCCTGAGATTATAACATCCTCATGGGTGGTGTTCAGTGTTCTTAGGAGAATTTGAGCTAAATTGGTTTATGATTATGAATTTTAAGATAAAGAATCAAAAACCCCCCACTCCTTAAGCTTCCTGTAAGAAGCCATACAGAACTAAGGAGTACTTTCCCATAGCTCTGAAGATTTAGGTACACGACTAAGGACATTTTCCTCCTACAAAGCTTCTCCTTAGAGATGCTGCTTAAGCGTCTGGACACCGTCTGGAATAAATGGCAAATCCTACATCTTGAACACTACCAAGCAAATATATAGACCTAATTTTGTCACTTCAGTTAGCCTTTCAGAATTTCAGAGGCTAAGCTGTTGCCATAAAATCAGCAAAATCAGCAACTTCCTATAGAAAGATTTTTATCGATCAGCAGTGAAATGCCGTGCCTGGGGAGGTGCAGGGGGATCAGGCTGTGTGACAGTGTGCTGGGCAATGCACCACACCACTGCTTTGGCTGAGTCCCAGCAGCCAAGCAGCATTTCCGGGGGAGTTTTCCAGACTCCTTGCCACCCTGGTCAATCCACCTGAGTGTCCTGTCAGCCTGTGGCTCCCTCCCTGCTTATATTCCTGAGTTTTCTTACAATAGCAACCTGCATTCAAATGATGGGATTTCATCCTTGGCGCACAGGTGAGAGCCAGCAAGGATAGAGAGCTGGGAAGTGCTCCTGAGTCTTTCACCTTAGCTGGAGCTTTTGTGTTGAGATCTGGTGTTGTCAGGCTTCTGTCAGTCAGTATCACCTGGAAGAAGTTATGGGATGAAGGAGGAAAAATTACCCTCCTGAAATTTTTCTCTGTCCTTACAGGAAGTGAAAGCAGAAAGCCTTATAATAACAGCAGGACCTCTGGGACTATCTTCATAGCAAATGGATTTATAATTTTGTGATTCCTTGTTCTTGCAAACAGGTTAGCTACATTGTCAATGGACTGATAGGTTTCCTGGTGTAATGGCATTGCCATAAACTATGGAAAGACCATTGTTGTCTGACCATGAATAAGTCTTATATCCTTCTGTGAAAATAACCTTGACAGAATTTCTGCCAGTTTTGTTTGTAGCAAATTTTGCCTCGTTTGAAGTCTTTCTTCTTCCACAAAGACAAAATTAAAACCAAGGTAATTTCTTCAACTGAGTTGCTTGTTGAAGGTCACAAAACTTCACAATACTCAACAACATTGAAGGTATCTTGGAGAACCAGACATGGCACTGGCAGTGGAAAACTTTCCTGACAAACTTGAATGTGAAGAGGGTGACACGTAGTGCAGGAATGGACAGGGGCACCTTCTTTGTGTTACAGCTGCTAAGACTAGGAAGGCTGTGCAGAATTTTGTTGGGATTTTTCCATGGTGAATAATCTTTACCTGCGAATTAAACTGATCTTCACAGTAACACACAACTCTCTGCTCTGAGAGACTCTTCTGTGGGTGCTGCTTGTCTGGCTGGTTTTCCTATGAACTATGATGGTCACTCTGATGAAAACTGCTGCTTGCAAGCCTCTCACAGGGGTTGTTTGAGCACAGAAGAGATACTCTGTGGTTTTCTTCAGACAGACTGATATAGATCACATCATCTGTTTGCATCCTGAGAATTGCTACATTTAGGCAAAAAAATGCAGGGTGGTTTCAAACACCTGGACACCTGGAGCTTATGCCTGATCCACAAACAGCGGGTGGTACTTGCTGAGTTCCTCCAAAGCTGGACTGAATGCAGCTGCTTCCACCCCCAAAGGAAAGGGCAGCACAGTGATTTTCCAAATGAATTATAGATATCAGATGACAGAGCTGCTGCCTGAGTATGAGCAGTGATGAGTTTGAGCTGTAGTAGTGAAGGACAAGGATTGCAGTGCTCTACCAGACCAGCTGACCATCTCATTTGGAAACCCACTTTAGTGACCCAGAGGCAGATGTGCCAGAGCATCTGTGAAAATCAAAAAGGGACAATTTCTTACCCTTTTGAGGACACCTGTGCCCACTGATTCTAGTGTCCTGTAGGAAACTAAATGAGATTTAGAGACCAGACTGGTGTGGATCTGTGTGAAAATGGTTAGTTCATGCCTTCAAGTATGAGAGCTCTGTGGGAGAAGAGGGGGCTGTACCTTTTGTTTTATTAATCCCTACTTCAAGCCAAGTGAAGACTCTCAATATGAATGTCTCACCCTTTTGGAATCAGTTACTGAGTTCCTTCTGCTGATCACATTGTCCAGAATAAATTTGTTAGATGAATTGTAATTAATTTAATAGTTTAATTGTGGTTTGAGTTAGAAAAGACAACCTTTACTTCTCAAAAATGTGTTACTTTGCAGTTTTGTAGGATGTCTTCTGTGTTTAGCTGTGAGGTGACTTGCATTTGAATGACTATGTTATTCTTTTATGTCAAATTTATTTTTAACCATTTTTATACTGAGTCCTCACACTGTGTGGCAACCAGCAGCCGAGCCTGGGAACAAAACATAAAGGTGAAATGACAAGCCTGACACCGGGCCATGATTATGAATTATGTTCCTCCAGCTGGTAGTGCGAGTAGTCTGTGGCTTAAGTGGGAATAAACCCACACCCCGCACAACTCACCAGCACAGGTTGGATGCTGAATACCAATGGAGAGCTGTCTGCATCCAGACCCCACTGGGAAAAAAAATATTTGTCAACTCAGTGCAAACAGTGCATAAATTTGAGGGAACTGCCATCTGCTGACAGGCCCTTCCCCCACCCAACTGCCTGAAAATCCTTCCTTATGAATATCTGCTTTTTGCAGTAGTATTCCCATCGACCTCTGTTCAGGATCTGCCTTTCTCCACTTCCAGGTATTTCCAGAGAGTTCAGGCTTTCCAGGACTGTGAGGCCCCAGTATACCTCACTGGTTTGTGTGACAGTCAGTACCAGCCCAGTGCTGGTGTGCAGCTACCTGCAGGCTCTGTAGCTCAGCCCATTCTCTATATTGCTGTCAAAGGCTTTATTTGTTGGGGGACCCCATTGTTGACCTCCGTGGGGAGTGAAGGGTGCACACCCTCTCTGAAAACTAAGGGCACAAACCAAGAAGGTTTTGCCAAGGAAATGGATAAGGAATAAAATGTAGAAACCTTGCACTGGAAAAGACTACTAAAAGAATGCCTTGTTGTTTAGATGTGGCATTGTTCTCTGGTTTGCTTTTAAATAAGGCTTTTCATTGTAGATAAAGGGAAAAAAAAATCCCACATGGGAAGCTGTTGAAGTCAAAGAGAGTAGGAAGGATACTTGTATGGACAGCATGAGAGCCAGGCTAACTGGAACACCACTACAGTTAGATATCATCTCACTGGAGCAAACCCTAGTGGCAGCTTAGGTCCTGTTGGCTGATGAGGATGTGTCTTTTTTTGAGTCTCTGCTGTTGTGAAAATGCAAGATGTAGTTCATCTGTGGGAAAGGTGGGGAGGAACCAAGCCAAGCACGCCGTTTTTGATGGGAGGTTGATGTCATCTTTCAGAGATGTTAAGGGGCCTCTTTCCATGATTTGTGGAGGATGGAGGTGTGGTAACCATGTTCTCCCTTCTCCATTCTGGCAGACACTCCCCTCTTAAGGAAACCTTAGGGAATCATACAACCCTTTGGGGAAAGGGAGGGCAAATTCCCCCTTCTTTTACCTGCCCAGGCAGTCACACATGAGAGATTCATGTCTGCAGCACTTCTAGGTTTTATCTGCTCACTAAATTTTATTTCCCCTCTGTGAGTGTTTATATTGCTTAGAGACTGCCAAGGTTCATGTTAATCATAAAAAAAAAAAAAAAAAAAAAAAGGTGGAGGTTTATTAGGTATTGCAGCTCTGTGCTTCTTTGGTGTTTGAATGTTAATGAAGCTTTGTATGCTCAGGAATAGCTAGAGAGGTGGATCTTAGCTCTGGCATGGCAAAACATCTGGGGTGTGGATTTTTCTTCCCTTTCCTCTGCATTTTAACATCTTACATGACATTTCGTCCCAGAGCAATTTTACACTGTGTGTTGTCACATGTAATACTGTGTCACGCTGTCATTTTGCCAGCGCATGAAATGGCAGGAGAGAGGTGAGAAGGGTTCAGTTACACCCCGGAAGGAGGGCAGAGCGCAGTGGAAGATCTGCTCCTGGGAGGTCATGGATTGGGTATCAGCACTTTGCTGGAGCAGAGGGGAATTTGTTGTTTTTAGGGGATCAGCGAGCAGACAAGAGGAAAGGAACCAGTCAAATCACATTACTAAGGGTCATTTCCATAGGCTGGACGTGCATGTGGGATTTAACAAAAGAAGGGAATCGCATTCTCCCTCCAGACAGCTCTGTCTGAAGGCTAAAGGAAGAACGTGGCTGTTTTAACTGGCTCAGAATGAGAAGCCTTCAAAGCAACTTGGGTGGCAACTCCTGGGGAAGGCACACACAGAGTCATTCTGGGTGAGGGAGACATCTGATAGTTCAGGGATATTCCCCTTTCACAGCCCTTTCTCTAGGTGCAGTCAGCCCTCGTGGTTTCCTCTGGGATGGAGGAAACACTGATGCAGAGGGGCAGGAAGGAACCAGGAAGACCTTAGGACAGAAGGAATCAGGGCTGTAGGTGTCCTGCTGGTGTGCAGCTCTTGCTAGCCCTGATGATGAAGGCTGTATTTACTAAAGGAAGCTAGAGGATGAGCAGCTTCTCATTTCTCAGGGACAAGAGGTGCTTTCTCACTGAGTTACCTTCTATGGATTCAGTGTCATTTCATTGCCCTTTGTCTCTTTCTTTGCCCTGAGCACAAGTTTGTTCCTTCAGTTTAACTCAAGCAAGATTTTTTTTTTTTTTTTTTTATTGTACATTGTGTTTAGGGCAGAGCAACCAAACTGCAGAGCTGAGTAGTTCTTATTTTCTAAATCTTTAACCAGGGCTGTTCTCTAAGCATTGGCTTTGGTAGAGCAAGATGTGCACCTTGCTTTAGTGCCTTCAAATCAATGGACTTGTATCATTTTACTTTGTATTACTACAAAAATTGTTATTGGAGGAAGTACCAAGCCTAACATGCTCCCCTTTTAAATGGGAAGAGTTGATGACTACAGGGGGAAGTGCCCTTCCACATTGGCTGGCAGAACTGGGTTGTGGTGGGTCTTTTTGGAACGAGGTCTTTTTTTCCCAGGTTTCCTGTTGGAAAAAGTAGAGAGTATTGTCTCTCCTTTTGACTATACATCTCAAAGGGAGCTTTTTCTTTCATTTTTTTCAGGAGTAATATAAATCATATTGGGGCAGAACTCATAGCAAATTCCCTTTCCATCTCCTTTGAATCCAAGTGAGACTTCTTCCTCTTCAGCACTATGAAAAGGGATATGGATTCCCCAGGTTTGGATCCCATGGGCTACCACAAAGCTGGTCTGAAATATTTCAATTCAAACCTGGAGGCAAGTGTGCTTTTATGGAGAGGAGGTGGAGCCCTTATTTTCTTGGTCAGATTAGCACAATTCATACATCTGTACTGCTTTTCTACCAGCTACCTTTTCAGCACACCAGGACTCTCTTACACATGTTCTCTTATGAGATCCAGTGGAAAGTGCTTCTCCAGCTTTTGCTTAATTGACCCATTTTGTCACAGATTGGGCTCTGAGGAGCAGGTTAATCTAAGCAGTTATTTCAAAAGGCAGGTCGGGCCTTCAGTGACCTGTTCATCATTGGAAAAGCATATTAGCCCAAACATTCTTAGCTTTTTACACTTTATTATAAAATATTCTGACTTAACAATGAACTTATGAATCTCTCCTCCTAGCTACAGTCTCCACACCTCTCTCTTTCCTGAGGTTTGAACTAGATGTGTTGGGTCAGAGGTAACACTGTGCATGCAGATTTACCTTCACTCTGTTTTTGTCTTAACCACCAAAATTGTAGCTCTGGATCTTCCAGCATTGCAGGTGGCATTGCCAAGTTTTCTTTAGCTTCTCTAAGCCCCAATGTGCTGTGTGCAATTTAGGAGTAATCTCACCAGGCAGTGCATCTTTCTGAAGGTTGGTGAAGGTGAGAAGCCTTTTCTTGCACTGCAAGCACTTAGTGTCCCTTTTGAGTCTGCTCAGGGATTGCATAGCATACAGGTTCTCAGAGCTGCTGTGACGACCAAAGGAGAGAATTAGAGCAAAATTTAGTGTGAACCCATATTAAGCAGTTAGTTTATGGATATAATATTACTAATATTACATAGTATTATTGTTATATTAATAATATTATATTGATGAATTCTGAGATGTGTCCACCTTGCTCTCTATTAGCTGCTGTTCCTGACAAGCCCATTCACTATACTGTAGGAATTATCTCTGTATTTCCTCACTTTCTACCATCACCAGCCTCCTATATGTTAGTTAAGGAACAACTTCTGCCTGTACCTACTATTCAGTTTGCTTCAGTACACATACAAGAAAATAAGGGATTGTGACATAACTATAACAACAAAAGTGTGGGTGAATCCTGAATGACTAGATGGAGGTGAAAAATGTGTGGCTTTTCCTTGCTAGTGTGCTAAATGATAATGATTCCCGTGAGTACAGGTAGGTGCAGTCCTGATACAGGGCAGGAGCTTATTTTGGAGGGTGAGCATGTGCATGGTATGGTGGTAGCATGCCTGCAGGCAGGGCATTACCTGAGGTCAGGCACACATTCCCCACCATGTCCTACCATTGTGGTTCTCTCAGTGGATTGCTTTTGACGTGACCAAGGAGAATCTGCAGGCTTGGGCTCAGCTTCTGGTGCCATGTTGAGAAAGTGGGACTCTGAAGCAAACAGATTGAGGTTGTCAGTAGGAAAAAGCCTCAGTGATCACTGTCCTTCCTGTAAACCCATGCCTGGCCTCACACTTTTGTTGTAGGAGCTTCCTCAGTGCAGGCTCTTACAGCTCACCGAGCACAGGAACATTGCAGCCTCTTCCCCAGGCAGGCAAGCACCCTGCAGAATGTGTGCTGCTGGTGCTGAGCCCCAGCGAGCCAGAGCAAGCGAGGGAGCTGCCACAGCTCCCTGCCCATGCTGCTGGCCATGTGGCAGCTCTAAATGTTTCCCTGCTGCTGTTCCCACCCCCATCATCTCTCTAAGGTAGTTCATTTGATTAGGAACTCTAGTTTGCATGGTAAGACTAGAGCCCCAGGGATGATGATTTTTTTCCCCTGCCAGTCCAGATCCGTGTGAGACAGCTGTCTTGACAGGATGGGTTGCTGTCACATGAGCAGTAGAAATCCAAAGCCATTTATGCTACATTTTCAGAATTACCAACTGGGAGCAAGAAAGCTTTGGGGAAGTGGAGAATGAGAGTGCATTTAGGATCCTTGCTCAGTCCTTAGGGAGGACACAGCTCAGCTAAACTCAAGGATCAGGGCCTCAGTCTGGATTTCTGAGCTGGGTCAGGAAACTTGCTGTTGAAAGAACGATTTAAGAGGGACCTGGAAGGGCTGGAGAGAAGGAAGCTACAGCAGAAACAGAATGATACAGCAAAGTAGCCTGCCTGGGGATAAGGAGAGAGGGAATATTTGACCCCAAAGAGGGTATTGTGTCTGGTACCTCCAACAACAGCATCTGCTCTTGGACACGCCCCAGGATTTATATGTTGGTGGTCGAGGTATTCTCCTTTTATAGCTTTGATAGAGAAGGATTCCCTTTATCCTGCCCTCCCTTCCGCAGGGTTCTTGAGGCACAACTTATCCTTGTTTTATTGCCCAGAAGGCACAAAGGGATGTGTGCTACAAAGGCTTCATTCTTCCTCACCTACCCACCCACCTCTGCTGTCAGAAAAGCAGGTTGTTTATAAAGCAGCTTATCTGCACAGATGAGACCCTGATTGTGGACTCTGGCTGATGGCAGATCCTGCTGGGCCAGAAGATGATGCTGCCAGTCAAACAGCTGAGAGCATGGGAACACAAAGCCACCAAGAACACCCAATGCCTCAAAATCTGTGCATTTGCAAGGGGTTAAACAGAGGAATGTGCACTCCTGAAGGTCTGCTGGGGGTGGAAATGATGTGAGAATTCAGGGCTTTTGGATCCAGTGTTCATTCAATTACCATGCTTAGTTAAGTACTGCACAGAGGAGTGAAGACTGCAGTCTGTTAGGATGGCTGTTACTATAAGTCATTTAATTATGAGGTTGCTCATATGCCATTTTAACATATGTCGAGTAACATTATCCCTCTTTTGTAGGTCACTATTCTCATAAGTCTGGCTCTTGCATTCCTTGCCTGCATAGTGTTTCTTGTGGTATACAAAGCCTTCACTTATGACCACAGTTGCCCAGATGGATTTGTTTATAAGGTAAGAAACTCCAGACGAATGAATTGCCTGAGATAATGATGGACTCTAATTGACTACATGGTTACAGTCTAGTCTGTTTTTTTGACCAGGCCAAACAGAACATTTGGCAAGAATGTGTTGAAACGGGAAAAGTGTTATGGGAAATGGGGACTTGCATCTGCCTCCATCAGCTACTGTTACACTGTAATTGTTAGGATTAGCATTTGGTGAACACTACAGACAGATGTTCAGGAACAATCCCTCATATTTGTGAATGGATTTATTGCAGCTGGAGTCACACGTTTGCTTCCCACACGTTCAAGTGACTAAGGTTTACTGACATACGTGTGAATGCAAACTCCCAGAGTGCTGGCACATGTGTCCTTTGTGAAAGAAATCAGAATTTGCCCATGTAGTTCATTTTTAGGTGCTTTTGAGCCTCTATCAGGAACACAGCCATGTAACAACAGCTAAAACTCTTCTGCCCAGTGATTTTATATTCAATATCCAAAAAGAACTATTTGATTGGTCTGTTGAATTTAAAAAAAAAAAAGATATAAATCTGCAAAATACTTTCCTGCCTCCTTACTGTGAATAAACTCATAAACTCATGGGAGTCTTGACCACACTGGGGATGGTCAGTGGACTGGAAAATAGAGTACAGCTGTTCATATATTAGTAATTATGAATTACTCTCTTAGGTTACATGAATTTGAAGTTAGGATGGAGTAATGAATTTCAGAATCAGATCCAAACCTGACCTTCTAAAAAGATTGAAGGTTTAGGAGTCAAATTTCAGCTAGTCACATTGAACTGGGAGTTGGGGTATCTCATAATTTAATAGTAATTGTACCTGGGGCCCTTTGTTTCCTTGGGGCTACTTTGACTCTGGTGAATACCAACCAGTCCAACATTCGCTACCATTTGATTGCTCTTTTACAGCTGTTGCAAAGCAAATTGGTTTATCTGTGCAGTTCTTGGTGCACAGGTGTCCACACTAGCACAGTGGAGATGCGTGGGCAGTGTCTGCACAGACAAGAAGCCCTGACAAGGGCCGGCCAGTTGGGCTACACTTCCTACCATCCCTGACCAAGGTGGTCGTCCTACAGGTCAGAGATAACACACTGTAACAGAGCAGCACGTAAGCAGCTTACACTGCTTCTGCCCATCCTCTTCTTCTCTGAGGATTAATTCTGGGCTTTGCTCTCCAGAGCTTTCAGCGCGGCGCGTGGCGCGAGCTGCTCAGCCAGCCCTGCTGGACTGCGGCAAGCGGCCTCGCTCGCCGTGCCTGCCAGGAACGCACCAAGACAGCCAGGCCTTCATTTCACAGTCCCCGTTTCCCATCCCTGGATGAAATCAGCCTGCAATCAGGGTTGCCAATAGCAACAGGTTTTGAAGACTGCTGCCCGACTCTGAACTTTGTGTTCCCACGGCACGGACGGGCAGGGGGCTGTGCAGCAGATGCTCTTGCTGCAGTGAGCCTCAGTCCAGCGGCAGCCGAGCAAACGGCTCCCCCTGAGCTCTGCAGAGCCAGAGCCTGAGGCTGACGGGACCACTGTTTCCCTCTCTTGCTTTCTTCCCCTTTCCAGCACAAGCGGTGCATCCCGGCCTCCCTGGACGCCTACTACTCTGCACAGGATTCCAACTCCCGGGGCAGGTTCTACACTGTCATCAGCCACTACAGCATGGCCAAGCAGACCAGCTCCCGGGCCGTGTCGCCCTGGCTGTCGTCAGGGTCAGTAAACCACGAAGCCAAGGCTGCCAAGACTGAAGGTCATTAAAGTTGACAAGGGGTGGTGGGCAAAGTGGGAGGGTGGGGGGACAACACCGTGTCTATACTGCATTGCTCTAGCTGAGGGTGCTGTGCTGACAGCACGGCGGGAATAAGTAAAGCCCAAGTGCAGGAGTCATCTTAATGGATATTTCTTTTCGTGCATTGTTCTCGTTGATTTGTAACTGAGTTGAGCTCTTGTACAAAGGCATGTTTGATGTTGACTGTACCTTACAATGTAAAAATATTTTTAAATCATTGCTTAACTATTTGTTAGAAAAAGAAATTAAAAAACAAAAAAAGCAAATTAGATAAACAGCCAGAGAGGATAAAAGCAGCAAAGAGAATCCTGCGAAGCTTTATCGTTGCTGGAAGGCTGTGACAGAGGCTTAACGTGCAGTGAAGGAACAGCTGAAATCCTTTTGAGAGAGGGGGCAGAAAGAACCTGGTACAAAGACACTGTGATGTTGTTTAGCTTGCCAAAGGGGGGATATTTTGCTGTCAGATTGAATCTAGCATCAGTGCTCATTTGCTGATAAATAACAAGCATCCCCTCCTCCCTTAGCCATAGACATGTCCAAACACACAGGCACACACAGCCCTGTGCAGTGTCCTAAGTAAATCCAGAAAGATCTAGGGCTCTGTAATGAGCTGCCACTGTGCTGGTGATCTTAGCTGGGCTCTGAGGCTGAAATCCTGATTGCTGTTTGGCTATGGAGCAGGATGGAAGCAGACAGAGGCTGCTGTAGTGAAATCATGAATATACTTGTGAGCACAGGACTAGGAGTCAGGAGACCAAAGCCTTATTTCTGCTTCTGGCACAGATTTCCTGCATGACCTTTGGCAATTTACATGAGGCTTCATCCTTTGGGACCTCTCTTTGGGTCACCAAGAGACAAAGAAATGCCATTATGAATTAAGGAGCCTTTCGAGAGTGGTCATAGTGTAGAACAGTATTGAGCCTCTAACTTTTCAGCCCCTCATTTTCCCTCACCCGTGAAATGGGAAACTCCTGCTTCCCTCCGTCAGCTTCAGGTACTTTGGTATTTAATGTCATTCTAGGTAATTAGAGAGGGATGTCTGTAGCATGCTCTCAGAGTACAAGGGTTCCATCGAACCTCTGCTTGCAAACACAGACCAGACCCTAAGATTAATCCAGTCCTGGCCAACATAAAACACCCTCTCCCTGCAAATGGCATGTGCAATTAGTGCAGACTGTTGGGATTTAAATAAAGATAAGGGATTCTCTTCTTTCAGAGCTGCAAGCTGTTGCTGCAGAGCAGCTCTGCTCCTTGGTAGCACAGGCAGGGTGAGATGGAGCTGCAGGAGCAGAGTGCACAGGAAGGCAAGCTTCACGTTTGACTAAGGCTGCTTTTTCAGATTTGTGGCTAGACTGGGATGGAAATTAGGAACTGGCCCCTTCTTCCCCCGCATTGGGCAGTTGTGTCCTCCATTTTGCATACATAGACAATAGAGGGTGTAAATGAGGGCAGAACTCCTCAGTCCTAACAGGCATCATGATAAATAACTGTATAGTGTAGCTAAAAATGTAGTGCCAAATGCCATTGTCTGATTTCCTATCCTTCCTTCCCCTTCCACCTGTAAATTAATTTTCACTCAAAATGTACAAACCACCCCCTCCAACAACAATCAAAACTCCAGCAAACCACTGAACAGTTTATAATTTTGTGGTGTATTTTTTGTCAGTAGGTAGCAGAGACTAAAGTATTTTTTGGTGTAATTCTTGAACTTTTCTGACAGGATTAAAATAAAGCTAGATGTGACTGAGCGTCTCCGTGGCTCCAGCAGGTTTTTTTTTGGCGACTTGCGTGGTGGTTGGGAGGGGGTGGGTGTGATGTGTGTGTGCCTGGTGCTGCTGAGTGTGGCTGCAGCAGAGACTGCACCTTTGCATGGGATCCCAGGTGCCTGGCTTTCAGGAAGCTTTTTCAGAGCTTGCTATTTTAAGTGGCTGGAGGTTTATTTGCTATGATCCTGCCCATTTTTCAACTGCAGATAGAAAAACAGTAATTAAAACCAAGCTGGACTTCTGCTGGTGATTTTTGACCTTACAGAGGGACCTGCCCTCCCTTCTTATTTTAAGACTGACAAATGATAGACACTTTGGCTGGCAGCAGCATCTCCTTTGCCATCTCCTCCTGATGCAAGTGTTCATGTGTGCTGGAGCTGTAAGAAGGGCTGGCTCAGAAAGGAGCACTGCAGGGAAACACAGCTGACAAACCAAGAGCCACAGCTCAACTTTGAAAAAGTTGAGCTCTGTATCCAAACTCTCCAGCTCAGTTTCTAACAAAACCACAACTATATTCATCTCACTTTGTTCACAAAGCAGATTGTATTTCTTCAAATCCCTCAACTCTTTGAAAGGGAATGATACCCTGGCATTAGATTGGCTCATTCCCAAAGGCTAAAGAATGATTTATAAAAACCTTCGGATGGCTTTCCTTCAAAAAAATAAAACGTATTCAGAGTTGTGAAATTGAGCTACTGTCAGAGAGAAACCGCTCTGGTGTTAGAGGTCACCACCGACTACTTGTGAAATGTATTAAAAAGGATTCAGCACACTCTGCAGAATTGAGTCACAGGGTAATTTCATCATGCTATTTCTATTGCCACTTTCCCAGTAATACTCTAACTGTATGTTTACTTTAATCTTAAAAATGCAGGAATGAAATAATTTGAGTTAAGAGGTTTTAGCTATTATTAGATAAGTGAGTCAGTGGGGATAACCATTCCTAGGAATAAAGGAAAGATCAAAATCTGTTTCGAGCAGAATGGAAAAAAAAAGACCCAAGGAAGACTCATGGGAGAGAAAAGAAACAAAACAGCCCTACTCCAGCTGCAAGTTCCATTACTGTGAATGTTATTACTGTTTTTTTGTAAGCTGCAGTAGAGCTTCCAAGATCAACCACATATTTTAGTCGCAGTAACAGAGAGAGAGGGAGAAAATTGAAATTGTAGTACATCTTATTTCTGTCTTTAAAAGTCTCCTTCAAAGTTGATCATGTTTTCAATGCTGATTAAAGTAGCATATTGCTGATAGTACATTCTCATCCTGGCTGTCATCTCTCTGTGAAGTCTAAAGCTCCTCATTGGCTCTACAGAACTATGTTTTTGTGGGCTAGTGCCTGTGTGAGGGCTCAGTCTCAGCTCTGCAAGGTTCCAACGGGTAAGAGTCTTCCCTGTGCTTCTCCCAGCATTTATGTGGTGTCCAAGTCTTTGTTTGTGACCTTGCTAAAGCGTAAGCTCCTTTGTGTGATCTTCTCCATTACATTAGGTTCCTGCAGTGGGCTCAGATTTTGACTTCTCCACCAAAATATGCTTGTGGACCACTGGGACTGGAAGAGCTGCTTTCTCTTCTGAGCCATCCATGCAGGGAATGGGTACCTGACTGTTTGTCCTAGCTGGAGTGGTAGGAAAAGATGAACAAGAAGTGTCAGCACATGAATGAGCTCATCTTGCAGGCACAAGGGCATCCTGAACATGCAGAAATACTGTGGAACGACTCGTAGAAGATGTAGGAAAAAAAAAAATTAGCTTTACTAAAGGTGTCCTGATGCTGTGATGGGAACTCAGCAGCCCCAGCCTGGGTTCAGGAAGGGAAGGAAGAAATTGCGGCTGTTGGAGCCTGTGAAAGATTGAGAGCAAAAGAAAAAGAGATTGCTACCAGCCAAGACACAGAAGCAAGCACTGCTTTTCTGTCCTAACCCAATGACCCTAAAGCACTATATTCTGCTTGAATAATACAAACTGTCTTGTTTTGGAAAAGCTGCCCATTATTGCTACAAACATCTGCTGACTGCAGCGTGCCCCGAGGGGAATTGCTCCACTTCTAACTCAAATCCTCTTGGACTGATGGAAAAAACAGTGTGGGAAAAGGAGGTGCTGATGGCAGGACCCCGTGGCTGGCAGGGCACAGCACTGGCAAAAACAGAGGTGTCTGTCCAGGGTCTTGGAGGTGACTCCATGCCTTGGATCCATGTTAGAAAGACAGCTCAAGGTGCTGCGAGTGCCTCTGTTACAGGAACAGCTCCTGTCCCTTTGCATGTGATTTTTTTCCCCTTTATCCTCCTCCATGCTTGCCAGCTGTTTCTGGTTTGTAGTAATACCTCAAGTGATAAGTGTAAGGGTCGTGCACTGAACTGTCTACAATCACATTTTATACGATTAGTCAGGGGTTTTTTTAAAGCACCCTAATTATTACAGTCAAACCGGATTAAGCTATTCCTCTAATAGATTTTCAGTTCCTGTAAAATAGGCCAGAGAAAATGACTTACAGGAGGGATGGGGGGAGGGAATGCTCTTTCCTTCCGTTTCTTTGGCCTTTGCTTTTTTTTTTTTTTTTTAAATGCCAGCAGTGGCAGGAGCATTACAAGGATCTGACAGAACTCTGGATGAGTGCCCAGCAAAGTCAAGGGTCTCTGGTACTTGGCTCCCCTTCTAACCTGGACTGGTGCCCTTTCAGGGGCAAAAAAGGTAAAATCCTTTTGATTGAGAGCATTGCTTTACTCAGAAGGGTGGATGATGAGTAATTTGATGGGTTATGGGTTGCTCCATCGTGGAAAATAATCCACAACAAGTTGAAGTACAGGAAGGTGATAAATGCAGTGGCATTATGCCTGAACCACCCATCATCTAGAAAGGTTGGGCAGGATTAGTGCTGAAAAGGCTTTTGTCCTGCAGACTGTGAATGGTAAATGCAGAGCAAGAGGAAACGGAAAAGCCTCTTAATGGCAGCTTAAATGGTTCATCCCGGCACTGTCAGTGCCCTGCCCTGCTCTGCCTTGGTGGGATTGCCTGGGCCTGAGCTCGCTGCCACGGCAGGACCCGTCTGCTGGGGCTGTGCACCGCTCCCCTGCAGCCCGGGCTCCTGCCCGCAGGTGGGATGCAGCTCCCGGCAGTGCCCCTTGGAGCAGGCGCAGGGGCTCGGGAACGAGCCGCCGCGGGGCTTCATCTGCTGCTGGTACAGAGTGAGCACTGCTGGGTGTGCAGCAAGGAGAACGCTGCAGACTGAGGCGGCCGTTAATGAAACGTTGACACCACTCGGGCTGCAGTGGTTTAGATGAATCCTGTGCTGAGGCTTCCCCGTGGCAGTCGGTGATTGATGGTGACATTTTTACTTCCCACTCCCCTGCCCTCCTCCACCAGCACAGCTTATTGGAGGCCAACGTTCACCAGCTGCAAATGGCCAAGGAGAGTCCTGACTTTCACAGTCCCGGGGGTTTAAAAAGGCGAGTTCGTGCTACATGGGGCTGTGGAGTCCCAGCAAGCACAGCTCTCCTTTAGAGTCTGTAGGTCCAGGCGTTAGGCCGCAACAGAGTACAAATCTGAGGGAGCAAAAGGAGTGATGGCCAGTGATGATGCCAGCCTGTGCCAGCAGCTTTCCAGCCACTACTTGACTGCTATGGTGGCACCACATTTCTGCAGAGACCAGTGCTGGGGGCTCCACCAGTACCATCGCCCTGCTGGATGAGTGTGCGGGTACCCATGACCTTTAAACAACCCAAAAACCTAAACCCCCACAGTCACCAAGTATCTTGTCCACAAGCTGCTTTGCAGGTCTATGGGTGAACCCTCGTAGCCTGGACAACAGCCAGCACAGGTAATTAGCTGGTCCTGTCACAAAGATGGGACCAGCACTGCAGCATCGCTCACGTTTCTGCTAAACAGTCGCTTGTTCTCAACCCCTCCAGTTGTGGCCACATTTCAACGGTGGGTAAATTGATTTCTGTGTATATTTTGTATGCCAGGTTATTACAATTACTCTTCAGGATCCTTTGGGATGAAAAGCTATTATACAGATGAAAGCTCATTAACAATAAATATAAAGGGTCAAAACTCCCCATAAAAATGTATTAGAAACAGATTCTAGTTTGGAAATGTAAATATAGCATTTGGCAGCAGTCCGGTCTGGCTAGTCTGGTGTGCAAGACAGCTCAATCCATGGGGAAGATGTGGCTATTTTTATAGCAGCCAGTAGAATGACTGTGTGAATCAGAGTTTTGGCTCACTAGAAAAACAACTCCCCCCGCCATGAAGAAAAAAAAGGAATTTTTGGGGAAGGGGGTGGAATAAGAACATTTCTTCTGCTAAAACTAGACTTTTTGTAGTAGAGCTGGAGAATCTTTGGGAATTTACAAGTATAACTGTTAAAGAAAAATACAAAAATAAAGTTGAAGACAACTGTAAAATGATAGTCATATGAATTAAAGTACCTAAACAGTGAAAAACCCCACAATTTTTTTAGATATGTTTTCATAAATTCATCAGTGAAGGGGAAATTGAACCTGTCTTTTCCAAAAAACATTTGACCCACCAACATTTCCAGTACTTTTCCATACAAGTACCTTGAGCAAACTCCAGCAAACACAAGGGGTGTAAAGGGTGAGAATGAGCCCACCCCATGCCAGTTTATGGATTGTTGTCTTCCCAACATACAGCTCACCAGAGGAGCTAAGTTGTTTTGCAGAGTCTCAGCTGTTATTGTGGAGGAGCTGTGGTCATTCCTGTGCTCTTATAAGAAGAGGGTTCCAGGGGATTCTGCAAGGAGGATGAAGGAAAATACAGCTGGTAGTGATTTGGAGATACAGAC